>NC_053493.1:391160736-391358236 GCF_905171775.1 Rana temporaria | reverse complement strand
GGATATAATTTTTCTCCCACAATGTCCGTAAAAATATAGCCCCTTCAAATGTAATGCTCTGTACCAAACAATATCAACTTTAATTTCCAATTAAAATCTGTGAATAAATTGCTATGTGCTTTGTCAATGTAACAAAATGCCCTGTATCTCCACTGGCCATGTTTGAGCTCCAGTTTTAGTAAATCAACCCCATTGTGTCAAAACTGCTTGCAAAAGCTGTGTGAGGACACCGAACCTGTGGTCTATCCGCAGTGTTTTCGCTTCATTTTGCTTTACTTTTTGTGTTGCCATGTAAGTGGTTTCAAATATTTGATATGAATTGTATTGGATAGTTGTAGGGTGCACACTACTAATTCCAAGTTCACCTAAAAAGCATCCTTTTATAAAGTTTGTTTTCTTGCCTTCTAGGAAAATGTTGATATGTATTCTCGTGTGAAGAGAAAACGTTGCAATTCCCAGCTTGATGAGGAAACCACGGACAACCAAGAGGAAAGTGGGGGTAAGTTTGCCTGCCTGCGATTTGTACAGAACAGACAGGCTAAATTGGAAAAATAAGTGATGTACTAGTAACTAAAGAGGCCGCTTATTTCATTTGGTGGTATGTATGTGGATATGCGCACACACTCAAGGCTCCTTTTCAGGAAAAATGAAGTCTGCAGCTACAAATACTGTAGCTGCTGACTTTTAACATTGGGACACTTGCCTGTCCACAAACACAGTGGGGGGTCTTCTCCCGAGCAAAATGATTGCTGCCGCTGCCTTGTAGCTTCATAGCCCATTCCCTGTTGCACATACGCACTGCGCTTTGTGACTGGCCCAGCGGCAGGGAAAAGGAGAGTAGCCGAACTTCCGGCTGACTTTGCCATAGCAAACTTATGTAGAAGTGGGAGCGTGTACCTGTTCCTCGATCCCTCCTTGAAAGGTGCCAAATGTGAAAGTGGAGCTTCCCCCTTTTGGTTAGAGCTTCGTTTATAATACCCTTTTTAGCATGTGCTGTGTTTTCTCTTTTTATGAAAATCTGGTTAAGGTGGCATTGCTGCCTATATATATACAGTGAGGAAAATAAGTATTTGAACACCCTGCTATTTTGCAAGTTCTCCCACTTGGAAATCATGGAGGGGTCTGAAATTGTTATCGTAGGTGCATGTCCACTGTGAGAGACATAATCAAAAAAAAAAATCCAGAAATAACAATGTATGATTTTTTTTAACTATTTATTTGTATGATACAGCTGCAAATAAGTATTTGAACACCTGAGAAAATCAATGTTAATATTTGGTACAGTAGCCTTTGTTTGCAATTACAGAGGTCAAACGTTTCTTGTAGTTTTTCACCAGGTTTGCACACACTGGAGGAGGGATTTTGGCCCACTCCTCCACACAGATCTTCTCTACATCAGTCATGTTTCTGGGCTCTCGCTGAGAAACACGGAGTTTGAGCTCCCTCCAAAGATTCTCTATTGGGTTTAGGTCTGGAGACTGGCTAGGCCACGCCAGAACCTTGATATGCTTCTTACAGAGCCACTCCTTGGTTATCCTGGCTGTGTGCTTCGGGTCATTGTCATGTTGGAAGACCCAGCCTCGACCCATCTTCAAAGCTCTAACTGAGGGAAGGAGGTTGTTGCCCAAAATCTCGCAATACATGGCCCCGGTCATCCTCTCCTTAATACAGTGCAGTCGCCCTGTCCCATGTGCAGAAAAACACCCCCAAAGCATGATGCTACCACCCCCATGCTTCACAGTAGGGATGGTGTTCTTGGGATGGTACTCATCATTCTTCTTCCTCCAAACACGGTTAGTGGAATTATGACCAAAAAGTTATATTTTGGTCTCATCTGACCACATGACTTTCTCCCATGACTCCTCTGGATCATCCAAATGGTCATTGGCAAACTTAAGACGGGCCTTGACATGTGCTGGTTTAAGCAGGGGAACCTTCCGTGCCATGCATGATTTCAAACCATGATGTCTTAGTGTATTACCAACAGTAACCTTGGAAACGGTGGTCCCAGCTCTTTTCAGGTCATTGACCAGCTCCTCCCGTGTAGTCCTGGGCTGATTTCTCACCTTTCTTAGGATCATCGAGACCCCACGAGGTGAGATTTTGCATGGAGCCCCAGTCCGAGGGAGATTGACAGTCATGTTTAGCTTCTTCCATTTTCTAATGATTGCTCCAACAGTGGACCCTTTTTCACCAAGCTGCTTGGCAATTTCCCCGTAGCCCTTTCCAGCCTTGTGGAGGTGTACAATTTTGTCTCTAGTGTCTTTGGACAGCTCTTTGGTCTTGGCCATGTTAGTAGTTGGATTCTTACTGATTGTATGGGGTGGACAGGTGTCTTTATGCAGCTAATGACCTCAAACAGGTGCATCTAATTTAGGATAATAAATGGAGTGGAGGTGGACATTTTAAAGGCAGACTAACAGGTCTTTGAGGGTCAGAATTCTAGCTGATAGACAGGTGTTCAAATACTTATTTGCAGCTGTATCATACAAATAAATGGTTAAAAAATCATAAATTGTGATTTCTGGAATTTTTTTTTTTGATTATGTCTCTCACAGTGGACATGCACCTACGATGACAATTTCAGACCCCTCCATGATTTCCAAGTGGGAGAACTTGCAAAATAGCAGGATGTTCAAATACTTATATATACAGTGAGGAAAATATCTATCTCTCTCTCTCTATATCTATCTATCTATCTATCTATCTATCTATCTATCTCTATGTTTCAAAGCAAACTGTCTTTCTCTGAAGATCTGGTTGCCCCTATTATAAATTCCTAGACTACAGCCTAGTTCCGTGGCTGTGTATGCTGCATGGCAGTTCTCTAAAACAGGGTTTTGCTTTTCGTTTACGTTGCATCAGCAGGCTGGTGAAATGAGGAGCTGCCAAACTAAATGTTGCAAGACTATAGATCAGTGCATGTTTGATCAGTGCATGCTTGATGTAGTAATGGACTTGAATCTGCTCCTGAGAGCAATACGGTCACTAATGGCAGATATTCACAGCTCCAGCTAGATTGAACTTTGTGGTTACCCTATCCAAGATGAAATGTTGTTGTTTGACATATTTTCTGTTAAGTGGCATGACTTATGGAACGGTTTGTCCTATCCTTTTGCATGTAGTTGGACTGATTTGATTGCTTTGTCATCCCTCATTCTGTGAGGAGTAACTGTTTTGGCCGATGCTGACTTGCATTCTTCTTATGACCCCCCCCCCCCCCCCCCAATACCAGGGATCGCCAAACTTTCTAACCAAAGGGCCAGTTTACTGTCCTTCAAACTTTAGAGAGGGTTGGACTAGTGCCAGTGGGAGAAGAAAACAGTCCTGGCGTCCGTGAGAGTAATTGGTTCATCTATTTATTAGGAGGAATAATGCCACGTTGGGTCAATTGGGGGAGGGATGGATCCCCCCCTTTTTTTGGAGGGGTGTCGGGAGGGGTGGCTCCCCCCCCCCCTTTTTGGGTGTCGGTGGGAGGGGTGGCTCCCCCCCCTTTTTGGGTGTCGGTGGGAGGGGTGGCTCCCCCCCCCCTTTTGGGTGTCGGTGGGAGGGGTGGCTCCCCCCCCCCCTTTTGGGTGTCGGTGGGAGGGGTGGCTCCCCCCCCCCCCCTTTTGGGTGTCGGTGGGAGGGGTGGCTCCCCCCCCCCCTTTTGGGTGTCGGTGGGAGGGGTGGCTCCCCCCCCCCCTTTTGGGTGTCGGTGGGAGGGGTGGCTCCCCCCCTTTTGGGTGTCGGTGGGAGGGGTGGCTCCCCCCCCCCCCTTTTGGGTGTCGGTGGGAGGGGTGGCTCCCCCCCCCCTTTTGGGTGTCGGTGGGAGGGGTGGCTCCCCCCCCCCCCCCCTTTTGGGTGTCGGTGGGAGGAAAAATGCCCCAAGAGCCCGATAAAGGCAAAGGGCTGCAGTTTGGAGACCACCACTCTATACTCTTACACCAGCTGCTATAATGTTCCTCGCATTCCATTTGTATATAATTTTGTAATGTCTTTGTAAAGCATCTAATAATAAAGAATTATTGAGAAATAAAGTAATGTGAGGTGATAATATTTCAGAGCTTCTGTGGTGAAATTTGAAAATGTATTTCTCAACCATGTCTACAGCTACTGAGGTAAAAGGCTTGTTTTAACCACTTCCAGACCTTAGGTGTTTTTCAGATTTGGTGTTTGCAAGACTAAAACTGTTTTTTCTGCAAGAAAATTACTTAAAACCCCCAAACATTATATATATATTTTTTCTAACACCCTAGAGAATAAAATAGTGGTCATTGCAATACTTTTTGTCACACCGTATTTGCGCAGCGGTCTTACAAGCGCACTTTTTTGGAAAAAAATCACTTTTTTGAATTCAAAAATAAGACAACAATAAATTTGGCCCAATTTTTTTATATATTGTGAAAGATAATGTTACGCCGAGTAAAATGATACCCAACATGTCACGCTTAAAAATTGCGCCCGCTCGTGGCATGGCGTCAAACTTTTACCCTTAATCTCGATAGGCCCCCTCTCCCGCCACCGATAACGGCGATCTCGCGGCGAATCTGCCGCGGAGACCGCCGTTATCGTTTACCAGACCGCGCACACTAAAGATGGATACCTCGGTTGTGGCAGCAGCTGCTGCCGTTACCGAGATATCAATCTTTAAAAAATGGACGTACATCGTCGTGCGCAGGTCTGGAAGTGGTTAAAGTGTATTCCTGCTTGTTGAGAAAATGTAAATACCGGTACTTTATTGTGCATAGTCTGGGCACAAATTCAATCTGTTGTGTTTTTGGTTTTTCTTTCTTTTTTTTTCTCCTTCAGAAGAATTTTAAAATTTGGATATAAAAAACACAAGTCTCTCTATGGTGCTTCCAAAAATGCTCACTCTGCTTTTAATTTATTAGATTCCTCTGAGGAGGCTGATGAAGACCATGAAGATGATGATGAGGAGGAGGAAGAAGAGGAAGACGATGAGGAGGAGGAGGATGGAGAGGAATTTAACCAAAAACGTTACGAGCTGAGACAGCGAAAAGCTGCTGTTCCCTACCAAGTTCCTCTACAAGGTGAGGAAGAACGTTTACCAGGAATAAAGTCGTTTCACCTATAGGACAGAGATGAAGATGTCAGCCTGAGACCTATGAAATGTATAGGTGGTCACTTTTCCTGGAAAAGGGAGTTCTCTTTCTCCAGAATATAGCATCACTAAATGTCCTTTAGTAAGATCTGAGGGAACAGTTTCTGGTTTAGTGCCCTCTGCTCCATCGGGCACATGGAACCATGCAAATGTTTTGTTTATAAGCCGTTTTCAAAATGTTCTAGTGTTGCCAATGTGGGCTTTTGAGGTTGTCCACGTTACTACTTCGGAGTGGTTGTGTAATGTCTGAGTACATTTTTATGTTGCGCACCGGTGGTTTGGCCATGAAGGTTTTTGTTTTATCATGCTGGAGCAAAGATGAATTGTACAAGCTCAAAACTCCTTTTATTGAATTGGTCAGGTATGCATCACAGGTAGTGTTCAACATCTGAGATGAGGGGACACATCTGATGATCCAAAAGGATCCAGAAGATCAAGTCAAGTGCAATCGTATGAAAAGAGGCTTATTCTTAGATATGCACTGCGCTAGGCAAAATAGCCAAGCACAGTCTCGTGTAGAGGTGAGGCTGGAATGATGACCTCTGGAAGATTTATTTCCCCCTTTCATGGCCAGGCCATTTTTTGCAATATGGCACTGCGTTGCTTTAACTGACAATTGTGCGACGCTGTACCCCAAAAAAAAAAATCACCTCTGCAGTGTTCCCCCCCACTATAAACAAACAACTGACAATTTTTGAAAAAAATATGTTTTTACATCCTGCTTTTAAAAAACCTATCCACTAAAAAAAAAAAGCTTTCTTCAATTTAGACCAATGTGTTCTGCTACTTATTTTTGGTATATATAAAAAAAATCCCAATAAGCGTTTTTCTTTGTTTGCGCAAGTCCTAGCGTCTACAAACTATGGGATATTATTATTTATTTTTGATGATAATGGCGATCAGTGACTTATAGATGGGCTGCGATATTGTGGACAAATCTGACACTTTTGGGGACCAGTGACACTAATACAGTGATCGGTATTTAAAAAAAAAAATATGCACGGTCACTGTACTAATGACACTAGTTAGGAAGGGGTTAATATCAGGGGCGCTCAAAGCATTAAATGTGTCTCTAGCCAGTGGTTGGTTGCTGCAGGGGTGGTGCTTGTACTAGGGGAAGACATTGATTCATGTTCCTGCTCTGTAGGAACACTGGATCAATGCGTTCTCTACAAAACAGCAGTCTGCCTTGTTTACATCGCTGTTCTGCCTCTGTGCTGAACATTAGTGGGTGCCAGCAGGCATCAACTCCGTGGTACCCGCCTTGCCACAGTATATCCTACGGAGGGTGGTCATAATGTGGTTAAAAGGTTGGACGCATATTGGCAGATAGTTTGCTGCGTTTGGCGGCGGCTAAACATGGCCCTCTGCTATGGAAATATGTAAACTGGTCCATTGACTTTGGCCAGTTTGTGTGCAGACAGAACTCTGCAGAGATGCTGACCCTGGATACACTGTCCCCACCCAGAGTCGGTTGGAGGCTCCTGTTGCATGTAACCGTGCAGATGAGCAGTTACATGACAACGGCAATGGTGCTGGCCATTGATCTGTACAGAGTTTGACAGCTGCCACTGCTTGAACCCAGTGTGTGCAGGTAACATCTATTACTGGCAGCTACTATTTGATCGTATAAATGTGTTCATATGCAAACGGATATTTTTTGCTTTAATATAGTTAAAATGTGGGTTTCCTACTGATATAAAAGTATTTCTATATATACTAATAATTATTTTTTGTCTTTCTTAGAGCCCAGACACCATAAGAAAACTGATATGTTTTACGCAAGTCCATCGTCTCCTGTCAGGCAGCGTCGCTACCGGTTTGGTTCTGCCGGACCTAGAAGTCCATATTGCAAGAGGCGTCTTGGAAGGTTAGCATTCACAATTTTTGCTTTTGTCTTTCTAGCAATAAAAAATGTAATGCCAAATAAGAATACATTTCAATACTGCCAGGAAATGCAACGCGCTGCTTGGTCAGAATGACCTATCGCTTCTATGCCGCAAAAAGAAACTAAAAGCTTGTGGGCACCTGTTTAATAGAGGATCAGTGGAAGCAGTCTGAGTCCCTCTGTGGCATTAAAGCGGAGGTCCACACAAAAGTGTAACTTCCGCTGTCTGGATTCTAGCCCCCCCCCCCCCCTCCGTTTTTTACATTTGACACCTTTTTTAGGGGGGTGCAGATACCTGTATAATACAGGTACTTGCACCCACTTCAGGGCACAGATGGCCGCAGAATCTGCAGGCAGGAGTCTATGCCACTGATTACAGTTTGAATGGGGAAAAGGCCAAAATCTCACTCTGGATATTACGCAGGTAGGGTTAGGGAGGCTTTCTGTCATGGAGACAAGATTGTAAGTAAGGGAGCTACCCCAACCTTAAGGCTTAATGTATACAGGATGTTTTTGCAACCTCACCTGAACGATTTAATTTGACAAATGGCAACCCACGTTTCTAAAAAAAATATGGGCAAAAACTAAAAAAACGCCTGTAAACGAAACACAGGTTAGTGAGTTTAGCAGCGTTTGGCAGCGCTTGAAATGCCTTTGAACTCCATTTTTTATTTATCCCCCCCCCCCAAAAAGCCTCTAAACTCAAATGCCTATAAATGACCCTGTGTACATGTACTGATAGACCCCTTTCACACTGGGGTGCTTTTCAGGCGCAAAATGCCAAAAATTGCGCCTGCAATATGCCCTGAAACCGCCACTGCTGTCTCTCCAGTGTGAAAGCCCCGAGGGTGTCCTGCTAGCCGCATCTTTGGAGCGGTGTATAATACTGCTCCTGCCTATTAAAATTAATGGGCACCACGGCTATACTGCCGGCAAAGCGCCGCTGCAGAGGCGCTTTGCTGTGGTTTTAACCTTTTTCTCGGGCGCTAGCGGGGGGTAAAAGCCCCCGCTAGCGGACAAATAGCGCAGCAAAATTGGCGGTGAAGCGCCATAGGAGAAGAGTTCAGGGGCAGTTAAACGCCTAAACCTCCGCTTACCAGCAGCAGTGTACATGAGGCCTAATAGTTGTCATTTCTAAGCTTGTTCTGTTTACGGTAAAACCTTAATTTTCCACACACCATCGCAATGGTCACCAGGTCAGAATGGGTTAAGTAATCTTCTGAAAAAGGACATGGCAATAAAAACCTGACAGGTTTTTCATTCAAAACGAACATATATTTTTTTTTAAGAGTTGTGTTAACACTCTGCACTCACATTCTGCAGGCGTTCTCAAACTACCGCAAGTCATGAAGATTTTAAAAATACCTGGAATAGAAAGTTCCTTATCGTATGACTCGACACTCTTGACGCAGACGAAGACGAAGGAGAATCTTGTCTCCTGGTTCTGCTGGACCTAAGCGCAGCCTTTGACACGGTAGACCACAAACTGTTACTGATGCGACTAGCCAAGGTAGCAGAAGTCGCAGAAGGTGATTTACCATGGTTTTCTTCCTTACTTGAAAACCGATCACAAACAGTTAAATTGGGTTCTTTCACGTCGGAAAAGCGCACGGTGTCATGTGGAGTCCCCCAAGGATCCCCCCTGTCACCGGTGCTTTTCAACATCTATCTTCGTCCTCTCTTTGATATTATCAGTAGCCAAGAACTACTCTATCACTCTTATGCAGACGACACGCAACTGTATTTTCGCATCTGCAACAAAAAGGATCATCATCCCAGTTTAGAGAAATGTCTCTCTTTGATAGAAAACTGGATGACTAAGAGTTATCTTAAACTCAACAGTTCAAAAACAGAACTCCTTATGTTTCACGCCAGCCGAAAGAGTCAACTGGCAACAACCTGGACACCGCCGCCCATTCTGGGCCAAATCACCCCTAGCTCCAAAGTCAAAAGTCTCGGGGTCATCTTCGACACCTTCATGACAATGGACGCACAAATAGGGTCAGTAGTCAGCGGAGCGCACCATCTGTTGCGCTTACTACGCAGACTTATTCCATTTATCCCCAAAGAAGACGTAGCAGTCGTGGTGGGAACAATCGTGAATTCCAGACTGGACTATGCAAATGCCCTTTACCTCGGGCTCCCAAAGTACCAAATCGCTCGTCTGCAAGTCGTACAGAATACGGCCGCCAGACTGGTGACTGGGAAAAAAACATGGGAATCAATCTCACCTTCGCTGAGAACCCTTCACTGGTTGCCAGTAAAAGACCGAATTGCATTTAAAGCACTCTGCCTGACACATAAGTGCATCCATATCTTTGCGACAAGATAGAACCTCACAATTCCAATCGCGTTCTGCGATCCACCGACCAAAATCTGGTCAGGGTACCAAAAACCAAATACAAGTCCAAAGGAGAAAGAAGGTTTGCTTTTCAGGGTCCTAGACTATGGAACGCTTTACCAACCAGCATTCGGTTGGAGGAAAACCACCTGACTTTCAGAAGACAGATCAAAACTCTGCTCTTTTGATGTCATGAGACACGAACAACTAGCGCCCAGAAGCGATTCAGTTCGCATGCGCCGCGCTTTATAAGTTTTTCATTCATTCTTGATCTGACCTGACAAAGACTGTGCTATGTTACCAGTAAGGCTTCACTGCTGCTTGTAAACGGATGTTTAGGAGCAGTTTGGGCATTTTTTTCGGCAGCCCCCTGAACCCTCCTCTGTTATCTTATGTGTACATGTACACTTAGTCATTTTTATAGTAGTTTAGAGGCAGTTGAGTTTATAAAAAAAAATTAAAGCAGATAAATCTCATTCAGGACAGTAGTAGTACAATGCTTGTAAACATTAAGATACTGCGTTTAGCCGAGGACTGGTGCTGTAGCCACTTTAAGCCTTTTTTTTCTGACTTGTCTAAACCAATGGTTCCCTTTTGAGAGCAGTCTTGACTGATTCGACTTTCAGCCCATTGATTTTTGAATGGGAGTCACATCTAAGTCGGCTCATCATGATCAGACTTTTGGTGCGACTTGTACTCTGAGGATATTGAAGAGGGAGGGGGGGCCCCCACGCAAAAAAAGTAGGTACTCCACCCAAGATCCTTACCAGGCCCTTTTGAGTCTTGTATGGATCTTGAAAGGGAATCCCACACCAAAATAAGTGTGTGGGGTCTCCATGTTTTTTTTTTTGGCATAGGTTTTCCTTTTAAGAACCATACCAGACTCGGTTGCTGGGAGGAAAACCCACGTCTTCATTTTCCATGAAACCTAAAATCTATGTACAGTATTCCAACTTTTTTCTTTCAGGAGAAGACATGCAGTGCATAGCAATGACTCCACATCCTCCTCTTCTTCAGATGATGAGGAACATTTTGAGAGGCGCTTGGTTCGAAGCCGTAACAAGGCTATTTCCAGGTAAGTGTCTCCCCCTCCATTTCTGGGACTACACTATCCCTAAAAGCGACAGGTCTGCAGTAACCAATTGGGAACCGACTGGTGTCTCCCCGACCGTGTGCTCGCCATGGCAGGCAACAATGAGATCTAATAGAGGAACAGTTTCTGCGAATTTGTCAGGCTGCTATTGCCGTCTAGTTAAAAATTAAATAAAAAAAAAATGTAATGTTTGTCAATTCAACAACAGAAGCTGGATATTTAGTTTACTAAAAATCTAATTTACTAGGGAAGGTAAATTACCATTATTAAAGCGGAGCTCCGCTGAAAAAAAAATTAAAAGCCAGCAGCTACAAATACTGCAGCTGCTGACTTTTAATATTCGGACACTTACCTGTCCTGGAGTCCAGCTCCGTCCGCAGCAGAGGACGAGCGATCGCTCGTCACTCTGCTGCCCCCCGCCATCCTCAGTGAGGGAACCAGGAAGTGAAGCGCTCTGGCTTCACTGCCCGGTTCCCTACGGCGCATGCTTGAGTCGTGCTACGCCTGCCGATTGGCTCCCGCTGTGTACTGGGAGCCGTGTGTTCCCAGAACACAATAGGGGGGGGGGGGATGGGAGGTGACGTCATGCCCACAGTCTGCCCGAGACAGTGTGGCCGGAAGTGGGTGCAAATAGGTATCTGCACCCCCCCCGATGAAAGGTGTCAAATGTGACACCGGAGGGGGGGAGGGTTCCCATCAGCGGGAGTTCCACTTTAGGGTGGCGCTCTGCTTTAAGAAAACTGATGCTACCGAATTTGGTTTGGGCATCTAAGCTTCAGTTGAATTGATGAAATGTTTAAAAATGTAATACTATCGAAATGGATTGAGGTGGACTCTTCCACATGCTATACAAGTGAAAGGTTTGCTAGCCTGTGAATTTCTTAAGACAAAGCAAATGGTTGATTTAGCGCATTGGCGCATACCCAATATGGAAATTTCAGTTTGATGGAGCTGATCTTATTGAAATAATTTATGCTTGTGGTTCATACTTTGCATAAGTGTGCTTCACCTTTCCCCTACATTATGCAAATCGAACATCATGGAAAATGCTTTTAGAAATGATACTGATAACCTGATTTAATTTTTGTATGTTTGTTTTTATTTTTATGTTTTTTAAATAAAGGTGTCTTCCAATGAACCTGCAGAGAGAGGATTTAAAGGGACTTCACAAAGATCGCATGAAAATTGGTGCTAGTCTAGCAGATGTTGACCCAATGCAGATTGACAGCTCTGTGAGTCTAATGCTGTTGTAATAAACTTGAAATGGTGTCATGTCAGTGGCTCAAAGTATTGAAGCCTAAAGCCTCGTAGTACGATGGTTGGCAGGGTATTGACTGTTGTCCCAAAATCTGACCGTTGCTATGCTCTTTTTGACAATTGTTGTCCAACTTTCTGCCAACAAATGATGGATGACATGCTAGTAAAGTTTCGGCGGACAACAGTTTGCCGGCAGATTTTCTGATGGTCAGTACACAAATGCCTCACACAAGTCAAAAGTGCATGCTCGGAATCAATTCTCACCAAACATGAAATTAGTAGAAGGGGCCCAAAGGGTGGCGCTCAAGAGCTGAAATTCCTCGTAGTACGTCACTACTTTCATGTTTGTGGTACGACAATTGTGTACCGTTGGTATGCAAGACCAGATCCTGGCACACACCCTTTTGACAAAAATCTGATGCTTCGTGGGCCAACAAACATATCGTGTGTACGAGGCTTAAGAATCAACACTATAGACAGACTTTTAAAGGGGTTGTAAAGGTAAAAAAAAATGTTTTCCCTAAATGGCTTCCTTTACCTTAGTGCAGTCCTCCTTCACTTACCTCATCCTTCCATTTTGCTTTTATTAAATGTCCTTATTTCTTCTGAGAAATCCTCACTTCCTGTTCTTCTGTCTTTAACTCCACACAGTAATGCAAGGCTTTCTCCCTGGTGTGGAGTGTCGTGCTTGCCCCCTTCCTTGGACTACAGGAGAGTCAGGATGCCCACTAACACACAGCTCCTTTCTCTATCTGCAACGTAGAGAGCGTCCTGACTCTCCTGTAGTCCAAGGGAGGGGGCGAGCACGACACTCCACACCAGGGAGAAAGCCTTGCATTACTGTGTGGAGTTAGACAGAAGAACAGGAAGTGAGGATTTCTCAGAAGAAATAAGGACATTTAAAAGCAAAATGGAAGGATGAGGTAAGTGAAGGAGGACTGCACTAAGGTAAAGGAAGCTATTTAGGGAAACAATGTTTTACCTTTACAACCCTTTTAACATTCTGGCAGCATCCATATTCTACTTGGTACACAATTTTTATTTACTCGACCTCTGGAAGATTTTACACCATGACCAGGCCATTTTTTGCGATACGGCACTGCGTAACTTAACTGACAACTACGCGGTAACCAAATAAAAGGTGTCGGTCCCCCCCACCCCACAAGTTTTTATTTTATTTTTTTTTGCTGTAAACTAAACACTGACAATTTTGGGGTAAAAAGCAATTTATTTTACTTTTTTTTGCTATAAAGCATATCCAATAAATTAAATCCTAATTTCTTCATAAACTTTTATATATTTTTAGTAAACTAAAAACACCAATAAGCGTATAATTGTTTTGCAAAAAAGTTTATAGCATCTACAAACTATGTGATATATACTGTTTTTTTTTTTTTTTTTTTTTTTTATTTTTTTTAAATGGCTAGGGCGATTTAAAGGGTTAAATGTGTACCTAGGCAGTGTTTGTATTATCAAGCGGTTAAACCCCATGTGCAGTAGCAGCTGTAGATTATGCCTGAAATTGGTAGAAAATCTACATGGTTAAATTTTTTTTTTTTTAAACAAAAAATGCAAAGAATAGGACATCAATAAATAAATTTTCCTTTTTTCCCATAGGTACGGTTTAGTAGTGTTGGCGGTCTCTCTAAACACATATCTTCATTAAAGGAGATGGTGGTTTTCCCATTACTTTATCCAGAAGTTTTTGAAAAGTTTAAGATTCAGCCTCCAAGGTAGGTTAACATTCTATTATATGAAAATAAGTTTAGATGTGTGTTGAAAGATGGGCTAAGAATCCTTTTCTTGCTGTTTGCTTAGTACAGACAAAACAAGCTCTGCCTATAGGAGGTTAGACTCGGAACAAAGTTGCTATACCCCCTTCTCTAGGCACCTCATTGAATATAGCAGATTGGTGGACAAAAGATTCTAGGATGCTGGTGCTCAGCCTGTGGCCCTCCTGTTCTTGCTCTATGGACCTTTTGCAGTCCCCAGGAGTTGGGGAGCATTGATTTCCAAGGAGGTTGTAGCCCTGGTTCACACTGGTGCGATTTTCTGTACAACTTTTTGCAATTTCAGCCCACGATGTAACCGCGGCCGAAATCGGGACTGACAAGCGGGAGTGAACCTGTCAACCTGGGCGTAATGATTGTTATCTCTCACATTGCATGCGCCCATTCTGTCTTTTGCAGCAGATTTATTCTTTCCAACATCCAACTGTCTCCTAGTATGTCTGCAGTTTTATCATCTGTAGTATTACATTTACTGAATACTGTGTGCAGCCCTTTGGTGCTTTGGGCCTCCTGAACCATCTACAGTGAAACTGGCCATCTGACCCTCACCTGCTATCTGGGTTTTAAGAGTTTATCTCCTTTAAAGTGGTACTAAAGGATCAATATTTTGCCTTCATGCATTCTATGCTGGATGCTGAGAATGGGTAACTGCAATCTGCAGTTTGAAGCTTTTGTTGCAGAAGTACAAGGAGGGCTGAAAACCAAAAGTGTCTAGAACTCAAAAGGTGACAGTGGCCCTCCGTTTTTTATTAAATATTTATAGGAATATGTAGTAGTGTTGGATGATGAGCATAGGTGACAATTTAACATTGTGCAATAATGCATTTCATAAAAGACCACATGTGAGAATATTTCTGTTCTTTTTGGTGGATGTGCAAAGCTCCCAAAGCAGTACGAGCCAAAGAATCTCTCTCTCGTTCTTTCTCGTGCTCGCTCGCTCTCTCTCGTGCTCGCTCGCTCTCTCTCGTGCTCGCTCGCTCTCTCTCGTGCTCGCTCGCTCTCTCTCGTGCTCGCTCGCTCTCTCTCGTGCTCGCTCTCTCTCGTGCTCGCTCTCTCTCGTGCTCGCTCTCTCTCGTTCTCGCTCTCTCTCGTTCTCGCTCTCTCTCGTTCTCGCTCTCTCTCGTTCTCGCTCTCTCTCGTTCTCGCTCTCTCGCTCTCTCTCGTTCTCGCTCTCTCTCGTTCTCGCTCTCTCTCGTTCTCGCTCTCGTTCTCGCTCTCGTTCTCGCTCTCTCTCTCGCTCTCTCTCGTTCTCGCTCTCTCTCGTTCTCGCTCTCTCTCGTTCTCGCTCTCTCGCTCTCTCTCGTTCTCGCTCTCTCTCACGTTCTCGCTCTCTCTCTCGTTCTCGCTCTCTCTCTCGTTCTCGCTCTCTCTCTCGTTCTCGCTCTCTCTCTCGTTCTCGCTCTCTCTCTCGTTCTCGCTCTCTCTCTCTCGTTCTCGCTCTCTCTCTCGTTCTCGCTCTCTCTCTCTCGTTCTCTCTCTCTCGTTCTCTCTCTCTCGTTCTCTCTCTCTCGTTCTCGCTCTCTCTCTCGTTCTCTCTCTCTCGTTTTTCTCTCTCGTTTTCTCTCTCGTTTTCTCTCTCGTTTTCTCTCTCGTTTTTCTCTCTCGTTTTTCTCTCTCGTTTTTCTCTCTCGTTTTTCTCTCTCGTTTTTCTCTCTCGTTTTTCTCTCTCGTTTTTCTCTCTCTCTCTCTCTCTTGTTCTCTCTCTCGTTCTCTCTCCCTCCTCCCCCAAGGCAGTTAGGGGCACATGGTTCTGCTTCCTTGAGGAACAGGTTCTTAATAGGCAGTTTCTTATATGCATATATTGTGGTTTTGAAAGTTTAACATTTGCAGGAGACTTTCTGCATGAATCACTTTGTGGTTTATTTATTTTTTTCCCTCATTCTCTCCCCAGGGGTTGTCTGTTTTATGGGCCACCTGGTACTGGAAAAACATTGGTTGCAAGGGCCCTGGCTAATGAGTGCAGTATCGGTGACAAAAGAGTGTCTTTCTTCATGAGGAAAGGAGCTGACTGCTTAAGCAAATGGGTTGGAGAATCGGAACGTCAGCTGCGACTGCTGTTTGACCAGGTGATGATATTCTTTGAATGGAATTGTGGTGTGAACTTGGTCAATCCTTGGTGCCATAGCTTTGCGCCAACCTCATTAGACCTCTGCTGATTTCTATTGTGGGCAGAAATTACTGCAAGTCTAAGAAATGTATAGGAATATAATTGTTTGCCGGCAAGACTGTACAGATAGGCAATTTTAAACTATTGGAACGTTTTTGCCTATGCAATACAAATTCAGTAAAACATAACACAAATGTTTTTTATAGATAATTTCTCACATACTCATGTGGACGTTGGTTAAGAATTCTTTGAAAGAAATCCAACACCAACAGTGATATAACCTCCTTCTGTGAAACCTCCAATAATAGTGGGCTTACCTATTCACCCATCTCTAGAAAGGTCAATCGAGCAATGATCGTAACCATCTAGAAGGTATTGCAGGTAGAGATGCACAACCTGATTGATCAATGTTGAGTCCCTTTCACATGGGCGGTTTGATCGGGTCTACCTGTCTGTTTTTTTTTTTTTAAGGCGGACCTGATTGGACCATCCATTATCCTCTATGGAGCAGCGAATGTAAATTGGCATGTGTCCGTTTTTTACACCGGCCTACATCCAATCTGTTAAAAACACATTCCCCATCTATCGATCGGATGGCAGTCGGGTGTAAACACAGGCGGTCCGTTTACATGTTACCGCCCATTGAGGAGAGAGCAAGGCTGTGTCTGCTCTGCATAAGCGTACTGGACGCAGACTAGCAGACGGATTCCCCACTATGTAGGCGCAGTCTGCTCCGTGTGGAAGGGGACTTGGAATAAGCTGTAAAGATTGGTGATTAAAGTGAAAAGTTACATGGTTGGATGCAAGACAACCTGCAGCTGGGCTATGTGTACTAAGCCTTTTGTACCCATTTAGTTTTTGTAATTGCTACCAATTCTGCATCCGATTTAATTTATTCCACAATTTTAATGGACAATTTTGTTTGCTAAATCTCACCCAGCAGCCCTATGTGGTTTGGCCTTAAAATCGTCTTAAAGTGGAACTTAACCCCTCCTATCCTTTACAGCTGAGGAAGTGGCCATCTTTGCCTCTGCTGATCTGCAAATTCAATGGTGCTACATGCGATTTTAGTTTCGACACCAGTCATTTGATGGCTTGACAGTTCAGTTGAGAGCACAAGCAACTGTCAGTTCATGGCATGCCTTGAATGTAACGGTTATGGGAAACCTTTTGTATGAATGTTTTTTGTTTTTTTTTCCCCCTAAATAGCTTCCTTTTACCTTGGTGCAGTCCTCCTTCACTTACCGCATCCTTTGATTTTTCTTTTAAATGTCCTTATTTCTTCTGAGAAATCCTCACTTCTTGTTCTTCTGTCTGTAACTCCACACAGTAATGCAAGGCTTTCTCCCTGGCGTGTCATGCTCGCCCCCTCCCTTGAGAGGGGAGGGGGAGAGTAGGATGCCCACTAACACACAGCTCCTTTCTCTATCTGCAATGTAGAGAGCGTCTTGACTCTCCTGCTCGCCCTCTCAAGGGAGGGGTGAGCACGACACCACACCAGGGAGAAAGCCTCGCATTACTGTGTGGAGTTACAGACAGAAGAACAGGAAGTGAGGATTTCTCATAAGAAATAAAAACATTTAAAAGTAAAATGGAAGGATGAGGTAAGTGAAGGAAGACTGCACTAAGGTAAAGGAAGCTGTTTAGGGATTTATTTATTTTACCTTTACAACCCCTTTTATTCTGGTTTAATAGCTGCACCCTTTCAGTTCTAACTTATTTTTGTTTTGTTTCTTAGGCTTATCAGATGCGTCCATCAATTATATTTTTTGATGAGATTGATGGCTTGGCACCAGTCCGATCAAGCAGACAAGATCAAATTCATAGGTACTATAACCGATCGACTGTTCTATTTTCATGCACAGCTTAACGGCACTTAATAAATCAACACCTGGGTACGCAGAGCTGAAGCAAAGAAGTATGAAGCTGCTGGTGCTATTGGCAGCCTACTGGATGTCGGATCAATTAAAGCAAGCCAAACAATGGAGCCAATTTCTTTCCTGCCACCAAAGATTGCAGGGAAGAAATTTGCTTGATTTCCCAATCAACACAGATCGTGCTGACAGGGGAATCCCTCAGCCATTGTATTCTCCAGTGACAGTGATTATTGCTAGCGGCTATTCCGGCCACTAGTGGTGATTGCATGTAAAATCCAGCAGGTTGCATCGGTTCAATTCTGCATCCACCTAGGTAAGTGATGGATTTAAAAAAAAAAAACATACTTTTTTTTAATCCCCACTGGGTTTTTAATTTTTTGCCGAATAGTTTTCTTTTGTTTTCTGGTTTAAAATTTTGCAAATAGCCTTTTCTCCTAAAATTTAGGCCAGGTGTATTTTGCTACTTTGGTGTATATTTTATTGGAATGTTTGTGAGCGTCTAAGCAACTTCATCTATTGCTTTTTAGTATTTTTTTTTTTCTTCACTTTTTCAAACCTTTAAAAATGTATTCTTCCATAAACATGCATAAAACTATTGGAAAGCTCATAAAGAATATTTGAACAAATATATTTTGAGTAGTTTCTATGTGTCAACTAATAGGTATTTAATTCTTCTTTTTTTTTTTTTTTTTTTCTTTTTTTTTCCTTCTGGAAACTTTTAGTTCCATTGTTTCCACATTGCTGGCTCTTATGGATGGTTTGGACAGTCGGGGAGAGATTGTTGTAATTGGAGCCACCAACAGACTTGACTCCATTGATCCTGCTTTGAGGCGGCCAGGGCGTTTTGACCGGGAGTTCCTCTTCAACTTGCCTGACAGAGATGTAAATATGAAAGTGTTTTTACAATTTGCTCATCAGCAGTCTCACAAATCCTAGATCCCGTTATTTTAATATTAAATATGATTGGTATGACATAATGTAGAACTACATCTTTTGCAATGCACGGTGCCTACATAAACATATCGTCATATACCGTTTTCTGAAAAATTCTTGAACACCTTCTGCCATTAATAATACCTGTAGTGCAAATTGCACCGACAAGGTTTCAACACCACATTCCATTTCATAGCATACCAAAATATTCGGGCCTTGTTCACACTAGTGTGACTTGAGTCACACAGAATTGCATGACAAGGGAAATCTCATTGGCTTCAATACTGCCCGTTCGAATCCATGGGACTCATAGTAGGTCGTGATTTTGGAAAAGGGTCCTTCAATACTTTGGTGCGATTTACAGTGTGACTTGGCCCCATAGAATATGCAGTCGCACTGTAAATCGCATCAAAGTGGCATTGCAGCAGTGTAAACCGAGTCTCACTGTATTGACCTGCCAGCAACTGAGGGGATGGAGGAGAACCTACACAAGGTGTCAGTATTAGAGTAGTTGTCTATTAGCGCTTCAATCTATTGATGAGATACAAAGGTGGAGGAATTGCTCATCAAATATAAAGATATAATGCGATTTGCAGCATTTCATGCTTTTTGTAATTGCTATTTACCCGCTGACAGGCACGTATGGAAATTCTGAAAATTCACACAAAAGAATGGAATCCACATCCATCAGAAAGGTTTTTGCAGGAACTGGCGGAAAAATGTGTTGGTAAGAGCTGAATTGTGTTACAGGACAACATTATGGATTGGATATGTGCTTTTTCGTATATAATGCTGTTTCTTCTTCTTTTTCAGGATATTGTGGGGCTGACGTAAAGTCTCTGTGCGCCGAAGCTGCTTTGTGCGCTTTACGCAAGCGTTACCCTCAGATTTACACAACAACCGAGAAGCTGCAGCTTGATGTGTCCTCTATTAAAATGACTGCTAGAGACTTCATGTTTGCCATGCAAAAAATTGTGCCTGCGTCACAGAGAGCTGTTGTCTCCCCTGGACAGGCCCTTTCCTGCATTATCCAGCCTCTGCTTCAGAACACCCTGTGCAATATCTTGGAAGCATTGAAGAAAGTTTTCCCACATATGGAAGAAGGAATTAAACATAAAAAGCCTGGTGCGTAAGACCTTTCTGTATTACTTTAACCCCTACTAAATTTATATAATGTATAGAGATGCAAAAAAGAAAAGTCTGGTGGCTCAAATGGAGATTCGGAGTCAGACAGGTGCAGATTCCAAAATTAAGTGCTGAGATAGATCCTCCGACAGTAATGCACACACTGACCCTTACTATCAGGGGTGGAACCCTATGTATATAGAAGAAAAATGCTCTTAAAGTGGATCCTAAACGCCAGAAACACCTGGCATCAACAATCCTCACGATACAGGGTACTCCTCCACAACCGAATCTTGGAGCATGTAGGGTTTAGAAATCAGAATAGATTTTCTTGTGCGGCATTCAAAACATCCAATATTTAAAATCCATAAATTATACTTGCCAAACGTCTGTTAAAATCTTGCATGTAAATCATTTGACACAAGGAAATGTTTCCAACCAACAAGATGGGCGACCTCGGTGCTTGGCGACGTCACCTGATCCAGCTCAACCCAATGCATTTAATCATAGACGCCGTCAGGGGCGCCCCACAGCTATGATGACGCGCCATGGGTGCAGCTGTATCACATGACTGATCATCTGCACCTGTTGGACACACTCAATCTCAATTCGAGCCACTGATGAGGATTTTGCATGTTTTCCGAAGCGCTGCATTAAGGTGAAAAAACGCAAACCTTTACAACCCCTTTAATGCATAGAATGAATTAAGATAAAAACACCTGACTACAACCATTTTCAGCTTGAGTGTTTTCCCATAAATAATGACCCCTCCCTCCACTCACACAACAATGTTGCTCTGCCAGGCTCTTTCAGGCACTTTGTCTACATTTTAGCTACCTGCCCCAGGATTGGGGGGGGGGGGGGGTAGTTGTCCCATGCAAGAAAATGTCTGAACAAAGACCTACATGGCAGGATCTCCAGGTTTTATCTACTGAATGTTGTAGACCTGGGGGGGGGGGGGGATTAAATACTTTTTAAGAGTTCATTAACGGTAAAGCTTTCCATGAATGAATTTTGATCTACGTTTAGGATGTCTGTCTTCTAGAAGTCTATTTTGTTTAACTGCCAGATATCTTTACACCAGGCTGTATGCTGTCATTCCTTCTTTGGTTTCTTAATTGACTGCTTGGTAGACAAGCCATAATAGTGTCCAATTGGACTTCAAAAACCATCTTTGCTTTCTGCATGAAGGGTACAGCAACAGGTTTAGATTTATCTGGGCAGAGCTTTCATGCTTGTGCAATGTTTTAATGCTTGAGCACTTACCAGGGACATGTATAGAGATACTGAATTCTGACACTACACCATGCTTATTTTGGGTTGTACTTGCTTGTTAAAACTAGACACAGCCAGGCAACTAACATTTTTGGGGAGCCAGCTATGTCGGGCCCTACATTTCACTTGTGACTGGTATGTTGTCAACTGCTTTTACTTGACCATCAAATATTGAAATATGAGGTCTGTTCTGTCTCTAGGACAGAGAGCTAAACCTTCCTGCTCCATAAACTTCAGATACCATATTGCTTTGTTCTTATATTTTTAAGAGAATACATAATTAACTTTTACAAATGGCAAAGCTATACCAGTAAAGGAACAGTAGGTGGGGCCTACACTCTGCATATAACTAGTTTGGTGTAAATCAAGAAAACCAACATGTTTAGCTAGATTCACAAAGAGTTAGGCCGGCGTATCAGTAGATACGCCGACCTAACTCGGAATCTGCGCCGTCCTAAGTTTAAGTGTATTCTCAAATAGGTTTACGTGTATCTCTATCTAAGATACGACGGCTTGAGCCGTCGTATCTTAGGGTGCAATATTTAGGCTGGCCGCTAGGTGGCGCTTCCATTGCGTTCAGCGTAGAATATGTAAATCACTAGATACGCCTATTCACGATCGTACGTGCGCCCGTCGCAATAAAAATGCGCCGTTTACGTAAGGCATTTTCAGGCGTAAAGTTATTCCATCAAATAGCTGGACTAGTAATGTAAGTATGGCCGTCGTTCCCGCGTCGAAATGTGAAAATTTTACGTTGTTTGCGTAAGTCGTCCGTGAATGTGGCTGGATGTAATTTACGTCCACGTCGAAACCAATACGTCCTTGCGGCGTACTTTGCCACAATGCACACTGGGATATGTACAAAAAACGTCAATCACGTCGGGTCACAGTTAATCTACATAAAACACGCCCCCCACATCCTCATTTGAATTATCCGCGCTTACGCCTGTCCTATACACGCTACGCCACTGTAACTTAGCAGGCAAGTACTTTGTGAATACAGTACTTGCCTAGCTAACTTACGGCGTAGTGTAAATACAATACGCTATGCCGCCGCGGTATACTTGAATCTAGCTAGTTGTTTCAAGCACATAAACGTAATTAAACTGAATGGAAGCCCCAAGGGCACCACTACTACTTTGAAATAAGGTCACTTGTAAGTATCTCCTTCACTTATATATTTTTTCTTGTATATTTAAGCACTTGGCATTGATTTGTTGGATGACGATCTGATTTATAGCGACGATGAAGGTCCCTCTGTGTTTGAAAATGGAATAATCAATAGATTACCAAATGGCAAAACGAAAGAAAATCTACCGTTTATTCACCTCAATGTGTAAGTACTCTTATGAATCTGATGCATTGACTTGTAGCATTTAAATAATTGTAATTCTAATTAATGTCTCTTTCACTTTTGTCTAAAACCAGTGAAGGAGTTTGCTTTCAGGGCTCGACAAAATCTGGGCGCCCGGTCGCAATTGCGAAAAGAAATTGTGACCTCGCGCCCGCCGGTAATTGAGGCCGTGGCTTCAATTAATTAATTGAGGCGGCGGATCCTATGTCTCTGTGCGCTCCCGCGCACCGGGCCCGAGACGGCCGGTAATTGAGGCCGCGGCTTTGCAGCCTTGTGAAGGCCCAAGCTCCCTTCTGTGACCTGGCACCATCTGGTGGTGGCCGTTGGCATTACAAGTAAAACAGCAGTTCTAATGTGTTCTCTTCACTGTTTTCACTGCCATCTCCTTCCCTCTAATTGGAACCCCCAAACATTATATATATATATATATATATAACGCCCTAGAGAATAAAATGGCGATCGTTGCAATTGTTTCTGTCGCACCGTATTTGCTCAGCGGTCTTACAAGCGCACTTTTTTGGGGGGGAAAAATACTTTTTTTAATTGAAAAATAAGACGACAGTTAAGTTAGCCCAATTTTTTTTTTTTATATATTGTGAAAGATAATTTTACGCCGAGTAAATTGATACCCAACATGTCACGCTTCAAAATTGCGTCCGCTCGTGGAATGCAGGCAAACTTTTACCATTTAATATCTCCATAGGCGACGTTTAAAAAAATTCTACAGGTTGCATGTTTTGAGTTAGAGGAGGTCTAGGGCTAGAATTATTGCTCTCGCTCTTAACGATCGCTGTGATACCTCACGTGTGGTTTGAATACCGTTTACATGTGCGGGCGCTACTCGCGTATGTGTTCGCTTCTGCGCGTGAGCTTGACGCAACACGTTTTCTGGCTCCTAGATTCCAAGCAAATTTGTCAAACCCTGGCTTATACCCTATAATACATTAATCAAACATTTTTTTTCTTTTACCTTTTTTTTATGTAGAGAATGCATTAAGGTAAAGAAAAAACGTGACTTTAGAACCACTTTTTACCCCTTCACGCCTAAGGGTAAAACTTTGATGCCTAAGCACAATTTTACAACTTTAACATGTGTTAGTACATATCATCACTACTTTGTGCGTCTAGGTGGATTATACCACATATTTTTTTTTTTTCCCAAGGCAAATTGGGCCTTTGGTGGTAAATGAGGGATATCTCCTTTCTGGATATATATATATATATATATATATATATATATATATATAATTTTTTGCTGTATGTCTTGCTACCACCATAACTTTACACTATGGCTGCAACTAACGATTATTTTCATAATCGATTAGTTGGCCGATTTATTGTTTCGATTAATCGGATAATAGCCTTAAAAAAAATATATAGCTTTTTTTTTTTTTTTTGGAGCCAATTTGTTGTTGGGCAGATTACAAAACACAAAATGCCGCAAAAACACATTACATGCTTTTCTGCAGCTTCTCCATTAAAGTATATTGAACAAAAAAATATTTTGCGCACTATTTTGCGTTAAGTCCTTGCCCTTTCCAAATACGCAGCTGAAAAAAAAAATCATGGATGTGAACGTGTCCTATAGGAAAACATGTAAATGAACTGTAGTGTTTCTGCAAAAAGCACCAAAAAAACAGAGGTGTGACCCCAGGCCTGAGATGTTTAGTAACATAATGGGGGTTAAAAAAACTAAAATAAGTACAAAAAGAGAAAATAATCGCTACTGTAAGGGGTTCATTTTTTTTTACTGTGAGACAGTGAAAGTAATATTTACAGTAGCGATTTGCTTTTTTGTACTATAAAGGGCTTGTTTTAGTTTTTTTAACCCCATTATGTTACTGATCGATTATGAAATTAATCGATTACAATTTTCATAGTCTATTAGTTTCGGCCCTACTTTACACCAAAGAACAACCCAAAATCTTCTCCTGATCTCAGCGATACCACATGTGTATATTGTTTATACTCGTAGTACAGCCCTGAAATAATAGTGCGCATTTTTTATTCTACCTAAAACACACTGACTCTAATTTAAAAATACTGACCTTGACCCAAACACTAACCCTAGCAATGACCTAGATCAAACTTGATCTATAGGTATTTTTTTCCCCTCTGTAAAGGGAGATTATCTCTCCTCCATTCAGTAAGACAGGGAAATGCAATTAGCGGACCTCCAGCTGTTTCAGAACTACAAGTCCCATGAGGCATAGCAAGAGTCTGACAGCCACAAGCATGACACCCAGAGGCAGAGGCATGATGGGACTTGTAGTTTTCTAACATCTGGAGGTCCGCTAATTGCACAACCCTGCAGTAAGAACACGGTGGCGGGCTTCACAGTGACTAATCATTGTGATAGCCAATCGGAGGCTATCGCAGCAATCAAGTGACCCAGTATCGGGAGCTTTGGGTCTCAATCATTCGTACAGTACCCAGGGCTCTTGCTGAGCCCCCCCTGGTCTCTGTGCTGGTAGTGTGCCGTGTGATGTGTCCCCACGGGGAAAAAAGCACAGTCCAGTGGGGCTTGTATTTGCGTAGCTCAGCGACGGGTTAAAGTGCATGGTGATCATTGCACTCTGCTCTTTCATTACTGTTGATGCTTTTTTTTTTTTTCTGTTTGGAGAAACTCTACCCTCAAATTTTGAAACTAATGCCCGGTACACACGATCCGATTATCGGACGAATAATCATCCGTATTTTTTTGTATGCTAATCTCACGTCGAATCTGAGTTTACTAAAGTCACGTAAATTCTTGTACGGCAGAATAAAAAATCGGAAGTGATGTCATGTGTTGTAATGCATTTTCGAACGACATCTGTACTGATTACACGAAAATCGTACGATCTGGCATCGTAAGAAATTTTTTTTTGTGCTTGTCCGATAGAATAAAATTGGATGACCTGTCCTGATCGGCTCTCGGAAGCTCTGTACTAACGATTCGATTATCGTACGATCATTTTGAAAGCGGCATTTTTCGTACGATTTTCGGATCGTGTGTACGGGTCTTAAGACATTTTTGTATTCATTGTATAGTTACAAGAGTTACACTGTTTTTTTTTATATTGATCAGGAATGCCTATCACCAGCCCACTTCGTACAGACCTAGGTTTCTGATCTGTGGGAAGCCAGGCCTGGGTCAGGGGACGCACTTGGCTCCAGCACTTATACACACTCTGGAAAAGTTCACCGTCTACACGTTGGATTTGGCTGTGCTTTTCGGGGTTAGTGTAACTACTCCAGAAGAAACTTGTGCACAGGTAATTAAACTTTTATATCTTTGGTTAAAGTCCTAAGCATGTGCTATTGAGGTAAAATGAACAGAATAAATGTTGGCGATGTTTTGCATTACAAGGTAAATTTAGGGGAAATATTAAAAGCAGACGTATGACAATACCGCTGCTTTAAAAAATGCAATTTATAAAAAGCAGCGATGTTTACAGATGCCCTCTGCCAATCGGAGTTGTCTCTGGCATTTTTAAGCGGAAGAACCTCCATGGCATGTGACAGACTTCACATTGCAGCCTGAATTTGCCTTTTTTAACCTTTGCACTAGAGCTCTTCTTAATTTTACATCTCTATTACGTCTGTCTCCTTTGGTCTTCCATCTTTTATAATGCTTTCATTTATAAATGCCTTTTCTAGGCAATGCGTTCATTTATGGCAGCCACCGAAACTAAGGTTATTGACGTTTTGCTGATAGAAAAAGGTGCTGAAATGAACAGCTAATTTTTTTTTCTATACACAATTCGAATTTTTAATATCAAGAAATGAAATGAATATGAACTTATTCTTGGCCATATGCAGCATCTTTTCAGACGATAGGCAGCTTCCACAGTGAGCAGTTTTTAAAGCCATTTTGCATTTTAAAGAAAGCACAAGAAAAATGTATTGCTTTTAAAAATCCTATGCATATCTTCACTCTGGTCCGCTGCAGCATTAAAAAATCTGCTTGCCACATTTTTTGGTGCAAATTGGTGCTATATTTTTTTACTCACAAAAATGTAGCTGTGGTGCGTTTACCGTGCCCATTATGGGCACGTTAAACACACCACAAGTACATTTTTGTGAGTAAAAAAATAAATAAAAAAATGGCACCAATTTGCACCAAAAAATGCGGCAAGCAGATTTTTTAATGCTGTAGTGCAGTGGTAACAGGCCAGGTTTGCAAGATAACTGAAATACATCACAGCTGATATCATTTGCTCCTCAATGATTGCAGTATTCTAGACTGCATCTCCCCAAGGTAATACATAAAACCTGGCCTGTTAGTGGGCCCTGCAGGACAGGGTTGATGACCACTGCTGTAGTGGACCAGAGTGAAGATATACATAGGGAGCTAGATTCACAGAGCAATTACACTTGTGTATCTACAGATACGCAGCGTAAGTGAACAAATGCGCCGTGCTATCTATGCGCCCTAGATACGCCTGAATTTGGCGTCCATCCGACCGACGTAAGTCTCTTACGCCGTCGGATCTTGGGTGCATATTTTACGCTGGCCGCTGGGGGCGCTTCCGTTGGTTTACGGGCAGAATATGTAAATGACCTAGATACGCCTATTCACGAACGTACTTGCGCTCGTCGCTGTAATCTACGCCGTTTACGTAAGGTGTATGTCTGGCGTAACGTTACCCCTGCTATAGGAGGCACAACCCATGTTAAGGTATGGACGTCGGAACAGCCGTCAAATTTTACGTAAGTCGTACGTGAATGGGGCTGTGCATAGGTTACGTTCACGTCGTTCGCATTGAGCCGTTGTATCTTAGGGAGTATTTGCGATGTGATTCTGAGCATGCGCCATTCGATCGGACCTTCATTTACATGGGGTCACAGCTAATTTAAATGAAGCACGCCCACTACCTGCCTACTTTGAATTGGGCGGGCTTACGCCGAGCATATTACGCTACGACGCCGCAACGTACGTGGCGAGTGCTTTGTGAATGCTGCTCTGGGCTGTCGGCGCAGCGTATATTCGATACGCTACGCCGGCAAAACTATGCGCCGAGCTACCTGAATCTAGCTCAGGATTTTTAAGGGAATACATTTTTCTTGTGCTTTCTTCAAAATGGCTTTAAAAACTGCTCGCTGTGGAAGCTGCGTATCGGCCGAAAAGATGCTGATAATGGCCAAGAATAAGTTCATATTCATTTAAGTTCTTGATATTAAAAACTCGAATTGTGTATATAAAAAAAAATGTAGCTGCTCATTTCAGTTTTCAGCCAAGTGCATCCTGAATTTTGGGTTTTAGTCCAGTTTTTATTATGGTGCATCGCTAGCCTTTTCCTTATGTCTCAAATACTCAACAGTAAGATCTGGCTGCCATGATTCCTAATTCCTGTTCACTTGGAGTTTTTGGTGTTCTCATCCAGCTTTGTGTGTTCTAACATTCTTTGTGAGCTGAAATAACTAATGGATCAGTGGGGAGCGAAGGGGAAACCTGGGGGGGGGGGGGGTAAAAACTGTTGCTAATTTTGTGGTGCCTGCGTTTTATTACCGGGGGGGTCCTTTTTTTCCAAGTTGCAGAGACCCCATGGGATGTTCTGCTTTACAGAATTCTATAGCAAGGAATACTTGACAATTGCGATTGAAGCAATGCTAGCCTCAGATATGCAGACTGTAAATGTAGGTAGATGACACTGAATAGAATGACTTGAGCTTAACCGTGAACAACTTCTCCCTTCTGGTGCAGCTCTTTCGTGAAGCAAGACGGACTGTTCCCAGCATTATGTATATTCCACACATTCATCTATGGTGGGAGACTGTTGGCGTTACCTTGAAAGCAACATTTCTCACACTAATCAGAAGTATACCATCGTTTTCTCCAATCCTCCTATTGGCAACAAGTGACGTGGAATATAGTAATCTGGATTCAGAGGTAATACGTTTTCTGGATAAGAATCAAAGTTTTAGAGAAAATAGCTAGTGTTTTATAAAGATGTTTTCCTTCTTGTCTAGCTAGATCTTTACCTTCACATTTCAAGCTGGGTTAGATCTTAATTATTTTAAACAATTATGCAATCAAGCCTCATTTAAACTACAATTCAATGAGGCCCAACATTCCTTTGCAACCAATGAGATTTAGAATTTTTTTTTCTCTAATCTGGCAAGAATAAAGAAACTTGCATTGGATTGAGAAAGCAATACTCTTAGAAATCTGTACGGCTAGATATGTGAAGTCATCTTTTGCAGTATAGCATGCAGATTCCCTGGCTGTCATTCTGATCCTGTGAGTTATTACATTTGGACACAGACCTGCATTAAAGCGGTTCTCCACCCTAAAGTGGAGTCCCGCTGATGGGAACCCTCCCCCCCTCCGGTGTCACATTTGACACCTTTCAGGGGGGAGGGGGGAGGGGGGTGCAGATACCTGTCTAAAGACAGGTATTTGCACCCACTTCCGGCCCGGCATTCACGGGCAAAAGACGGGCATTCCGTCACATCCCGTCGTCCCGTCCCCCCCCCCCCCCCCCCCCCCCCGTTGTGTGCTGGGAACCCTCGGCTCCCAGCACACAGCGGGAGCCAATCGGCGGGCGCGACTCGCGCATGCGCCGTAGGGAACCGGGCAGTGAAGCCGCAGCGCTTCACTTCCTGGTTCTTTCAGCGGGGGAGCAGCAGAGAGACGAGCGATCGCTCGTCCTCTGCTGCGATCGGCGCTGGACTCCAGGACAGGTAAGTGTCCTAATATTAAAAGTCAGCACCTGCAGTATTTGTAGCTGCTGGCTTTTAATATTTTTTTTTTTCCCATGGCACATCCGCTTTAAGTATGTAGATCAGACACTGACTTTTTAACCTGCTTGCTTGTTCCGGGTTAGCGGGTCACTATACTGAATCCAGAGACTGGCAACTGCTGTAGTATTATAGGGTTGGCCGTTGCAGGATTGAGTCTTTGGGCAATGTTTACTAGGTGTCCTCTCCTCGTTGTCCCTGGGTCTGTAGTTGTATTTTCACTGTCCAAAACGGTTAAAGTTATGTAGATTTTACCTTTCAACGTGAGTGCCCCCATAGCAAGCCACTTCTATGGGGCACTGATGCCCGCTTGCTTCCTGGCCATGCTCTGTGTCCAGGAACACACAGAATGTAGCTTGGCCTTACCCCTGCTTTCTCCTCACAGGCTGGCAATGGCTCCCACTGCTGCCTCTATGTCCTGAGGGTTGAGTGAGTGGAGAGAGCTGCTGCTCTCGGGCACATTGTTGGATTAGGATCTCGGGGGGGAATCCTGCAGAGGATGAATGCATTAAGGAAAAAAAACTCCTATCTTTACAGCCACTTTTAAATCCTTCAATCTTCAAATCCATTAGAAGTTGTCATCGATCCTTCCTTCTCTTCCAGCAGACAGCCCCTAAAGTGGAACTGTAGCCTATGTAAATAAGAGGCGGACAGGCAGGATTTTTAATGCAGAAAATACATATACTTGATTATAACTGTTCTGCTTTCCCTTTTTATAGTTAAAAGATCTGTTTCTGGATGATTATGAGGAGGTCTTCAATGTTAAGTTACCAAGCAAGGAAGACAGGAAAGCTTTCTTTCAGGATCTTATTTTGAACCAAGCTGCTAAGCCACCAACCTCCAAAAGGAAGGCAGGTTAGTCTCATCTTGAAAAGAGGGGGAAAGAGAAATTGTGCTAAGAAATGGTGCCACGCTTGTAAACCTATGGTATGGTCTACAGGTATAGATTGGAAGCAGCGACTTTCCTGTGTAACATAAGTAAAGTCGCGCTACCTAAGCGCATACATAAAAAAAGCTCTAATAAACACCACAAAGTGAAAATGTATAAAGTAACCAGATAAAAAAAATCAAGAGCACCTGTGTTGAGTGAACAAATCCAGGTAGTGTCATAAATACTTGACCATAATCATAAATAAAAATAGTGTCAAAGTGAAGTCTGAATATGGAATAAAATTGGTAGCAATCCACCCGTGTAAACTGTCTATCCATAGAGGCACACTCTTCAAACTGGAAAAAGTGACTGTGAACTCCACCACCAATGGAAAGATTCACTGCTTACCGGAACTCCGTGATCCCCCGTAATAGAGGATCAGGTACAGCATATAATGGCTTAGCCTGTTATCGGGAAGCGTCTCAAGCCTGCTTCACCGCTAGTCGGATCCCTCTATGGACATTCGAACCTGTGTACAGGTAGCGTGGTATAAAAAAATTAAATAGAAGCTCCAATAGTGTAAAAACCTTAAGGTTTATTGTAAAAAAGCAGTAGAAAAACACACTTACAATGTAGCTTGAATCGGAACTTCTTGAGTCTGAAGTGCCGGTCGGCACTTCGGACTCCAGGCTTTCTGATTCAAGCTACATTGTAAGTGTGTTTTATTTTATTTTTTTTACTGCTTTTTAACAATAAATCTTAAGGATAGACTATAAACGGTTTACACACCTGGATTGCTACAAATTTTATTCCATAATTGGACTTCACTTTTTGGACACTTTATTTATGATTATGGTCAAGTATTTGACACTATATGCATTTGTTCACTCAGTAACACAAGTGCTATTGATTTTTTTTAATCATTTATTTGGTTACTTTATAAATTTTCACTTTGTGGTGTTAGTTTTTTTTATGTATGCTCTTGGGTAGCGCGACTTGAAGTCTTAGCAATAAAATAAAGGTATCCTTACAGCAAAGTTACCATGCGTTGTTTTTTTTTTTTTTTTTTTTTTTTATCAGTTCTCCAAGCTCTTGAGGTGCTGCCAGTGGCTCCACCACCAGAGCCCCGCCCACTTACTACCGAGGAGCTAAAAAGATTGGAAGCACAGGAGGAAGACACGCTCCGTGAACTGAGGGTCTTTTTGAGGGATGTTACCCACCGAATCGATATTGATAAACGATTCAGGGCTTTTACCAAGCCAGTGGACCTTGAGGAGGTAATTGGGATTCATGTCTGTATGACTTGCAGTCTGAAATGGTGAAATGATTGTAATGAAAATACAGAAAGGCTTCATTCTTCTTTTACGACACTGGGCACAGATCCGTTTCAGGGTTTTGCATACTGGGAAAGCTTTTCAATGCACTTGAGCAGGTCTATTTAGTGTGTATGATTGGGCAAGTTTGAAAAAATGAAATCACATATTTATATTAAAGTGATGGTAAAGCTTAAATAATAAAAACGTGTTATACATGCTTGCTCTGGGCTGTGGTTTTTGCACAGAGCAGCCTGGATCCTCCTCTTCTCGGGTCCCCTGCTGGCACTTCTGGAATGAAGTCACTGCTGGATATAAGCCCAGGTTGAATTCACTAGAATCACCAGTTGTCAAGTCCAGGTGGGGTAATGTCGCTGCCTGTGCACGGCATCCTCTGTTTCTGGGGCTCTTTTAGCTCAGAGGGATGTGGGCATGGCCAACTGGTCCTTCTTTTGACCAAGCTTCCTAGAGAACGGGGATTATTTGGGGAGTTTTCTCCATTTTATCCCCTGCTATTATCAATACAAGGCATTTGTGTCTTGGTTATCTGAGAAGTCTCCTCTTCCAATCATCCTTGAATTTTGAAGTTTGGCTGTCTCTGAAGTTTTGACCATCCTGATAGAGGGTCATCCAGTCAAGGTTCAGTTGGACAATCATCTCTAGGTGGCTCAGACAATTATCCAAACATATGTTCTGAAAGGTTGGGTCCCTCTCTTTGCCATTAAGGTACACTCTACTAGGCCTGTGAGTGCTTGTTGGGCTTTTTGGCATCAATCTACTATTTCCCAGATTGGCAAGACTGCCACCTGGTCTTCTGTTCACACATTCTCAAGTTTTACCAGGTGGATGCCGCCAAAAGTGAATTTGCAGGTCATGTATTCTTGGTCTTGCAGCTCCTTCAGGGGGCTTTTTGAGCTGCAGACCTTATTCTGTTTTTTTTGGTCCTGTTGGCTTTTGTTTGATGTGTTGGACTGACTTTGGACCTCCCCTAAGGTAAGGCAAGTGTCCCTCAATGGACACTAAAGAGGATTTTACAGTTTTTAAAAAAATCCTATTTTTCTTCAGGAACAGCCTAAAAAATGTGACTTGGTCTATAGAGGGAGATGGAGGTTTGGTTGTAGTCAGGTCATGCCTTTTCATTTTCTAAACGACTATATTAAATATTTTTTGTAAACATTCCATATTTCTTAGGTTCCAGATTATGTCACAGTGATTGCCCAGCCTATGGACCTCTCAACTGTTATAAGCAAAATTGATCTGCACAAATATCACACTGTGAACGAATACCTGAAGGACATTGATCTTATCTGCAGTAATGCACTGGAGTACAATCCAGACAAGGACCCAGGAGGTGAGCTATTGTATTTCTTTAAGCACTAAAAAAACGCAGCGCTGTGAAAAATATCAATTAAAAAATGGACTTGTATGTGTTTTCAAAAACACAGAATATGTGCGGCCTGTGGAGTCGTGACAAACACATATTAAGATGGACCTAGGTGCACACACACCAGTCCAAACGTGTACAAACAGCAAGTATATGTATATAAAAATTGAATTCACATGCATATAAAGAAACAATACATAAAAATTAGGATGTTTGAAGTCCACATAGAAATGCTCAATATAAAAAATGAATGAAGAGAGATATTCTATATAATCGTAGCTATGCAATGTAGAGTAGCCTTAAATTCCTGTGGATGCAAGAGATGTTCAGCAGCTGTAACACCCAGGAACGTGACTCCAACACTGGGGGGGGGGGTGGGGGAGAGAAATGAATACTCTTACCCCTTGTAGTGGGCACACACGCCGACAGCAGTGGGTCAAACAGGCAAAGACATGATCCACTCAGGCTCACATGCAGCTTGGAGCTCCTATGGAAAGTGACCTCCTATATCCGCGCCAGATAGGGGTATGCATAGACAATTTTAACTCTCCTGCATTGATATCTCCCAACTCCAGATATCCAGACATCAATATCCACCATAAAAAGAAATGAGAAAAGCCTCCACATAGTGCAGATGAATCAGATGGTAGTAATGAAACTTAATTTATTCCAAAAAACTAACACATAAACAATGAAATGGTACAGGCGCCCTGGAAGATGCCTGCAAGATAGTGATCACAAAAAAAAACCCGTATATGGCGTAGTATAGCTTGGAGCAGATTCATGTACCCGACATGTTTTGCCTCAAAGTGCATCAACTGGGGCATGTTGTATTTCTTTCCATTTGTTGAACCCCCCCTGTATTTGACCCGATTTGAATGGGCAGTTTGAATAGGACTTTGCCATCTACAGTGACACCTCTGATTACGAGCTTAATCCGTTTCAGGAGAATGCTCGTAGTACTCGCATATCAAAACGAGTTTCCCCATTTAAGTCAATGGAAACGAAAATATGTTCTGCATTGACTTCAATGGCATGCAATACCGCATGCGGCCAGAGGTGGGGGCCAGAGAGCCTCGGAAACGGACAGAAAGGCCCGAGGACACCTCGGAAAGACTCCGTTCCTGGGGTCGGCTGAGCTGTCCTCGGGCCTTTCCGTGGATTTCCGAACGGCGCCTCTTGGCTCCGAGGGGCCCCCCACCTCAGGCCAAACACGGTACTGCACACCGCTTTGGCCTAATTCCTGCTCGTTTTCGAGACAACAATCGCAAATAGAGTTAGGATTTTTTTTTAAATACAGTGCTTGTATTGCGAAACGCTCATTAACTGCGTTACTCGCAATCCGAGGTTCCACTGTACTTTTAAACTCCTATGGGTAGATGTACTAAGGTGAGATTTAGTTGTTGCTGGATCTTGGTTTTTATTCAAATCTAGTCACATGGTGGATCTTGAGTTTATAAGGACCACCATATAACATTGAAATGGGACTTGATTCCACTTTAGCTTACAAAGTGTTTAAAAAAAATAAAAATTGTGGTGAAGAAAATGGTGTAAAATTAAACTTTTAGTCGTTGGAAAGTCTGTCGCACATACCAAGGCATGCAATCGGAACTAACGACAATCCCTGGAAATAGTTTTAACCCCCAGTGTACAGGGGGTCGTCGGGTTACGAACCCGTTGGACTTTCCTCCTGTTTGTAGATCGGAAATGTTCGTAAGTCGGCCACGAATGCGCAGACCGGCAATTACGGACATTTCCCGAGGCTCCGTCTGGCCGCGCAGAACAGCAGACGGTCCACGGAAAATGGCAGAGCGTCCCCGCATCGCCTGGTTCGTAAGTAGAAGTTCGAAACTCGGGCCTTCGTGAGTCGGGGACCCCCGGTACATGCAATAAAACCACCCGCTGACTGCAATATGTATATGTAGCTTGCAAGTGGTTTACCGGGGTTATGGCTGAAGCTAGCAGCCAGCCATAACCCTAAATTTTTTTTTTTTTTTTTTCACCTTGCGGCTGGCTTCCTCCCATAAAAGTGGTCCAAGTATCTCATCAGTCACTGGATCACTTTCCGAAGCGGCAGAAGGCTAAATCCTCCACCAAACCCCCCATCTTTCTATTTCAAAGGGATGTTTACAATCCTTGTAATAGAAATAAAAGTGGTGAATACATTTTTTTTTTATAAATATAAAGCGCTGCCAAAACATTTTCTGCATAAGCGGATTCACTCATTTACTGTATCTTCTTTTGAATTTATTTTTTTAACTTCATGTGTGCTTTATGCAGAATTAACCACTTTGTGACTGCATTAAGCCCATTGGTGTACAATGTTGCCCCATGCCTGTGTGTATTTATTATATTTATATATATATATATATATATATATATATATATATATATATATATATATATATATATATATATATATATATATATATAAAATACTGATTCATAAGGCACTTCTAAGTTTTAATTTACATTTTTTTTTTTTATTTTGTATTTTTATCCCTTCTTCCCTATTCCAGATCGGATGATCCGCCACAGGGCATGTGCTATGAAGGACACGGCGTATGCAATGATTAAACAAGAGCTGGATGAAGAATTTGAAAAGCTTTGCGAAGAAATCCAGGAATCTCGCAGAAAAAGAGGTCAGACTATATTTCTTTTTTTTATCTTTTTTTTTTTTTTTTTTGTATTCATGACACAAGGTGATCTACTTGATCTTTTTTCCATTCCAGTTGTATTGATAAGCTTTTTCATTTGGGGGGAGGTCTTTGGTTTTATCCAGTAGTGCATATTCCCAGTCAATCCCTTGTAAGGGGGCGTGTTCAACCTTTCCTGGCCAGCAGAATACAATGACTACTGCTAGCAGCTATAACCGCTTGCAATCACATGGAAATTCGACAGATGTATCAGCTTGGGTACTATCAGCCTGCCTATTAGGTGTCAACCAATATAATTTATTCAGGGCAGATACAATACCGATTTTATTTATTTATTTTTTCGGTCACCTTTCAGGCCGATATCGATTTACCAATGTTTTGTATTACACCCATCATATTTTTTTTTTTTTATTTTTTTTTTTCCTGTCACAAGGAATGTAACATTTTTGTGACAGTCAGGCTCCATGTACACGGGACGTTTTTACAACTGCTCCTAAATTATTAAACTTGACAGATATTTAAAACGTCCGTTTTGCGTTTTAGAAGTGTTAAAAAAAAGCCAAAGGCAAAAAACTCCTATAAACTAAACACTGCTAAACCGGGTTACCGCGTTTTTGTTGCGTTTGGCGTCTGAAACGTGGAAATCTTCTGCGTCTGAACACATGTTTTTTTGCTTTCAAAGAAACGCCGTTAAATGCAACTGCCTAAAAACGGCAATCAACAAGACTGTGTACATGGTCACCATAGGATTACATTGAATGAGCTACGTTTAGCAGCGTCCCGTGTACATGGGGCCTAATAGGCAGTGACAGGTACTCTTTATGGAGGGATCATTGGCACTTTTTTTTTTTTTTTCTAATACTTTGAAAAATTTGAATGTTGCATCCCCCCGCCCGCCGATAATAGGTCGACCCCCCCCCCCCCCCCCCCCTTTTACTGCCTATACATCGAATGAAATTCAGCCGTTCCCTGCTGAACTAGTTGAGTTTTTTCAAAAAATGTTCCCATGGACAAATCACAGGTTTGCTTTCAAATGCAAGCATTGGACCCTACTTCAGTGTTTCTCAATTCCAGTCCTCAGGCCCCCCCAACAGGTCAGGTTTTCAGGATTTCCCTCAGATGAAAAGGCTGTGGTGATTACTAAGGCAGTGAAACTGATCAAATCACCTGTGCAAAATAATGGAAATCCTGAAAACCTGACCTGTTGGGGGGGCCTGAGGACTGGAATTGAGAAACACTGCCCTACTTGTACCTGCGTGTGGGTGCACATTCAATATAACCTGCTTTTTACATTGGGAAAAGATGGGTACTTTTTTTTTTTTTTCTTTCTTTAAATCTGTATTCTGTACTAAATGGCTTTTTCCTCCCAAATCAAAACTGTATTACTTTCTTCAACACAGGTTTCGCCACTGCAAAATATGCACCTTCTTATTACCATGTGCCTCCTAAGAACATGAATGCACCAGATGGGAGGAAAGCAGACACAGAGCGTGAAAAATTAAATGCAACGCCATCTGCACCTCCTGTCGCTGCCAGTACACCCAGTGCAAGTGAGTTTATTCCTTATCGTAAATGTCGTAGATGTAGGATACATTTGCAACAGTAAGAATGTCTAGTTTTGTAGTATTTAAACCTGTTACGGCGTACATCATCCTCGAGGTTAAACACAAAATGTATGCATGTGTAAATCACAGTGGTGTATAGATACAAGCACTTGGAACTACATAAAAATCTCATTCACATATTTTAATTAACTTTTTTTTTTTTTTTTTCTTGTCCAGTATGGGACATTTTCTGTATGTAAATGGCCAGCTTATCAAGACTTATATCTGGGATTAATATAAATTAAGATATAAGATAAGGCTGGCTTTTCCACATTCATTACCAATGGCTTACAGTGGGATGGCACCTGGACCCTAGGCAATGATATATTGCCTTGAGGGCCACAAGGTGCAAAAACAGGTCCAGGGCAGTGAACCCCAGCTGGGGGCAGGGAGTCAAGCCCTTAAAAACCTTTGGAGCATAGCCCACTGTGATGGTGGAAGATTGGACCCTCCTGGGAGTTCTGTGGCACAGAATGGCGAGTGCCCTAGTGGTGGTTTACCTGCCTGTTCCCTGTCCACACTCATGCCTGGATTCATGGTTGAAAAGGTGGGCAAAGTATTGTGTGAGTAAACCCCCCCCCCCCCCCCATGTGGTGTTTTGTTTTTAATTTTACAATTATGTGCTTCAATGTTATACTATGTTCTGCATTAAGGGATAGGTTCACCTTTTTAGGGATAATGTTACACCTGTATTTGGGGTGTAACATGCTCCTAATCGCCTCCCACCACCAGGCCACCTCTCCCCATGACAACAGGCAGGGATTTCTCTCCCCTACAGCCACTCTCCCAGTTTTTAAAATGGCGTTCTGTGATTATATAAACATTTAAAAGCCAGAATCTGTAAATTAATAAACCACATGGCTCCTCCTCAAAGACTCTGTTCACATTCTGGCGTTCCGTATCGCCGCAATTTGAATTTTATTGGGAAGGCCATCCTTCTTTTTTTTTTTTTTTTCCTCCTTTGACAGTAGGGTTATATCCGCTTTCATTAGGAGAGTTTAGGCAGAAAAAAAGCACTTAAAGTGTTAACAAACACAAACCTCAGTGCAGCTCCCCCCAGGGGGCGTGACCCCCCCCCCCCCCGTATAACCCACACCCTGCTCTAGTAGCCTTTTTTTTCTTCTGCCCAACGACAAGAGGCAGGCTCTCTGGAGTTCCTGTAACTCTGGAGATTTTTTTCTTGCGATTTTCTCGCTTTTTATTATTTTGTTCCTGCATTTTTGAATCTTGTGATTCTTCTATCAACAGCCGACTGGGTGACAGGCTGGGTCTTGACTCTTGTAGTCCCCCCATGTTCAGCCATCGAGCGTGTGCCGGCCCTCAGCTCGGCTCTGGGTCGTCCACGACAGGCCCCATTGCTCCAGGGGCGGCCGGGGAACTACATGTTCCAGGGCACACATATGACCGGTCTCTATGGCTTTGTCACAGTGTGTCTGGCCGACAGCCATGCCGTTAGTGGATGTTGGTTCTGTCTGGGATACTTCCAGCCGGTGGTCGCAGGACAGGTAAGTAGTGGCCCCTTGCTCAGGTAAGGTGGTATGGCTGGTGTTTTCCCTGGGGAGGTCGACCGAGGGTCCGCCCTGCTTTCCTCTCTCCCCTTCCTCTCCCTCCTTCCCCTGACTGGGTAGTGGCTGTGAAGGGGGGCCTCCTGGGTTTTCTTTATTACCACTGGGGCCCGTGTGTTGTTGGGGGACTGTGTTGTTACTCTGGGGGGTGCTACTGTGTTATATGAGGTGATTTTTACCTCAGACGGTGGCCATCTTGGAAATCTCTTGGTCTCTTGTGACAGTTTTAGTGCTGTGAAAGGCTGTGATTCTTCCCTGAGGTGACTGGCACAGCCAGCACATCAGAGCACACCTCAGGTTTTCAGCTCTCTATGCAGCTGTGTGGGGTGGTGAGTCCCTGGGAGGCCTCTGCTTCTATTTTTGCAGCCAGGAGGTGACCGGTGGGTTGTTCTGTCTTGCAGTACACAGCAGTGGGGCAATATGGAACCTGAACCTGGTGTTTCTGTCCCAGCAATGCCTGAGTTATACTTTAATCCCCCTGCTCCTGCCGCATCTGTTGAGGCAATGTCGGCTGTACTTGAGGCGTTTCTCGCCAGGTTTGAAGCAGCTGGTGCCCAGTAGGGGGGTACAAAGCGCCCCTCCCTGAGCCTGTTTCTGGGGATGTCTCTGACACTGCAGGCTTAACCCACACAGACTGTGAGGATGACTCTGCCTCAGGGTCAGTACATGATAGGGAATTTGTTGGAGCTCTTATTTCTGCGGTGCGTGATACTCATAAACTTGAGGATTTGGCGGGAGCACCAGTTGTGCCGGTCCCTTTTAGGTTTCCACAAACCGCCCAGCACTGCAAAAAAGTATTTCCCTGTGCTCCTTATTTGCAGCATTTGCTATGTGAGGAATGGGACACGCCACAAAGTTTTTGCTGTTCCTAAAAAACTTTGCGGTCCGTTATCCCTTTGAGGAGGACTTAAAAAAAAAAATGGGTCTCTCCTCCGTCAGCGGACCCTCCTGTGTCCAGACTGAGTAAGGCCACCACATTGCCTGTGGTAGGGGCTCCTGCTTTTACGGACCCCACTGATGGGAGAGTGAAGTCTGTGGCCCGCTCTATGTTCACAGTTGTGGGTTCGCTGTGAGACTGGTCGTGGCCGGGTCTCTGGTGTCACAGACACTGACTGAACGGGCAAAGTTGTTGCTGCAGAAGCTGGAGGAGCAGGATACTTCCGAGACCTGCAAGGACCTGGCTGAACAATTGGTTCAGGGTCTAACATTTGTCTGTGAGTCAGCCCTGGATACGCTTCCCTTGCTTTCCAGAGCCTCCACCTATGCAGTGGTACTACGCCGCCTTGTGTGGCTGAAATGCTGGTCTGCGGACCGATCCTCCAAGAAGGCCTTGGTGGATTTGCCCCTTTAAGGGTGAGTGGCTTTTTGGGGCGTCCCTGGATGACCTCATTAAGGATGCCTCAGGTGGTAAAGAGCACACTGCTCCCACAGTCTGGGAAGGGCAAGGAGCCTCGCCGTAGGCAAGGGACCTCTTTTACTACCCCAACGCGTTTTTTCCGTGCGCCCTGTGCAGCAGGAAAAAGTTTGCAAGGTGCTAAGGTGCCCGCTGCAGGGCAGAAACGCCCCTGGTTCCGCAAGCCTAACAAACCTGCTTCCGCATGAAGGTCTACCCCCGCCCGGGTCTCGGGTGGGGGGCCGGCTTCGTAAATTCGCGGCTCGGTGGAGGTGTCTCCCCTCCAACTGTTGGGTTTGCGGAGTAGTTTCCTCGGGGTACAAGATAGTTTATCTCTTGTCCACCAAACAGATTTTTTCCTTCCAACCTCCAGTTTCCTCCGGTTTGCCGGCAGGCTCTGTCAGGGGCTGTCCAGGATTTTCTTGTCAGGGGAGTGATTGTGCCAGTTCCCTTGATGAAACGGTTTCAGGGGTTTTGCTCCAATCTGTTTGTAGCCCCCAAAAAGGAGGGGTCCGTCCAATCCTGGACCTCAAGGCCCTCAATTGCCTTGTCAAAGTGCAAAAATTCAGGATGGAGTAGATTTGCTCGGTAATAGCAGCGCTCCATCAGGGGGACTTCATGGCATCCTTGGATATCATGAACGCATACCTGCATGTTCCCGTATGCACAAGGCACCAGAGATTCTTCGCTTTGCAATCGGGGAGGACCACTTTCAATTTGTGGCCCTCCTGTTCGGCCTGGCCTCGGCACCACAGGTTTTCACCACGGTGCTCGCCCCGATACTGGCCCTGCTGAGACGGCGAGGGATCGCTATCGTGGGGTATCTGGACGACCTTCTCCTGAGAGCTCCTCAGGCTCAGAATTAGAAGAGGACGTGTCTATCACGTGTCAGACTCTCCAAGAGTTCGGCTGGCTTCCGAATATCCAGAAGTCAGTGTTCCGTCTCTGCGTCTGGAATACCTGGGGCTAATCCTGGATTCCGCAGAGGCGAGCGTTTTTCTCCCAAAGGAGAAACTTCAGACTCTGCAATCTGCAGTGCAGCAGTTGTTGACCCAGAAGTGGTCGTCTCTTCGATTCTGCATGAGGGTTCTGGGTCTGATGGTGGCCTCTTTCGAGGCAGTTCCTTATATCAATTCCACACCAGGGAACTACAGAAGAAGATTCTGTCACGTTGGGACAGGCTCCCGTCTTCTCTGGATTACCAGATTCAGTTGTCAACTGGTCAAGTCTTCCCTGGTGTGGTGGCTGACGTCTCCGGTGCTTCGGACCGGGAAGTAATTTCTGCCAGGTCACTGGACAGTGGTCGCGATGGAAGCTAGCCTCACCGGCTGAGAGGGCGTTTGGGGCACCCAGTCAGCCCAGGGGCGCTGGACTCAAAAGTCTCGCCTGCCGATCAATGTTCTGGAGCTCCGAGCACTCAAGCTGTGCCTTGCCGGGTGGTCCCTGGAGCTGCAGGGCCGACCGGTCAGGATCCAGTCCGGCAACGCCACGGCCGTGGCGTATGTCAATCATCAGGAAGGCACATGAAGCTCGGCTGCAGCGCTGGAAGTAGCGCACACCCTTCAGTGGTCTGAAAGGTCCGTTCCGGCTCTATTGGCCGTGTACATTCCGGGTGTTCAGAATTGGCAAGCCGACTACTTAAGTTGCCAATCAGTGGACCCAGGAGAATGGTCACTTCACCCGGAAGTGTTTCGGGGTCTGTGCCAAAAGTGGGGCACTCCAGACGTGGACCTTCTAGCGTCCCGTCTCAACTGGAAGGTGCCACGGTTCATGGCCAGGTCGAAGGACCCGTGGGCAGACGCGTTGGTGGCTCCTTGGGGTCACTATCGACTGATTTACGCCTTCCCTCCTCTGAAGGTTCTTCCTCGCCTGCTGCGCAGAGTAGAAGCCGAAGGGATTCCAACAATCCTGATCGCCCCAGACTGGCCGCACCGCTCCTGGTACGCGGACCTGGTGCGTCTGGTGGCAGACGCCCCCTGTCTACCTCTGAGATCAGATCTTCTGTCGCAGGGTCCGATCTTTCACCCTGCTTTACAGTCGCTGGCTTTAACGGCGTGGATGTTGAGAGGCAGGTACTGATGGACCGAGGCCTGTTAGGCTCGGGGGTCTCTACCATGCTGCGTGCACGGAAGTCTACCTCACGTAGGATTTACCATCGTACGTGGAAAGCCTACATCTCAATGTGTGAGGAGATGAAGTGGCACCCTTGTTCATACGTGGAGTCTAGGATTCTGCTGTTTTTTACAGCGGGGAGTGGATCAGGCTCTCGCCTTGAGTACGGTTAAGAGTCAGATTTTGGCTCTGGCCGTTTACTTTCAGTGACCCTTGGCGGCGCACTCCTTGGTGCGTACGTTTGTACGGTGGTCCGACATGTGGCTCCTCCGGTGTGCCATCCACTACCCCCATGGGACTTGAATTTAGTCCTTTCGGTGCTTCAGGATGCTCCCTTTGGGGACATCCGAAAGATCCCTTTGTTGACTCTGTCACAAAAGATGTTTTTTTTTTTTTCTGGTAGCAATTACGTCGATCAGACGAGTATCTGAACTGGCAGCCTTGTCTTGCAAGGCTCCCTATTTGGTCATCCATAAGGATAAGGTGGTGCTGGGGCCGCAGCCGTCTTTTTCTCTCGAAAGTGGTTTCGGCTTTTCACATTGAGGACATTGTTCTTCCATCCTTATGTCCTCAGCCGAAAAACCAGAAGGAGGGCAATTTACATTCCCTGGATGTGGTTCGGGCCCTACAAGTGTACTTCTCTGCTACGGTTCCGTTCCGGAAGTCGGACTCACTGTTCGTGTCGGTGGCTGGTCCCAGAATAGGTCTGGCAGTCTCGTCAGCCACCATTTCTAGGTGGATACGACAGGTTGTGCTTCAGGCCTATGCCCTGAAGGGGCGGGCGCCTCCCTTTCGGGTTACGGCGCATTCGACCAGGGCGATCGGGGCCTCTTGGGCTTTCCGGCATCATGCCTCTGTGTTACAGAGGGGTAAGGCAGCGACCTGGTCGTCGATCTACACTTTTTCAAAGTTTTACAAGGTGGATGTGTGTGCATCTTCTGATGCCTCCTACGGCCACAGGTGTTACAGGCGGCAGCTTATGGTTGGAGTTCCTCCGTTGAGCAACTCCGGGTTTGTTTGGGGTGTAACCTGTTTTGCTGTGTTATTTTCCCACCCCTCAAATTTTTTGACACTGCTTTGGGACGTCCCTACTGTCAAAGGATGCTGTGTCCGTCTATGAACGGAAGAGAAAATAGGATTTTTGTACTCACCGTAAAATCCATTTCTCTGAGTTCATAGACGGACACAGCACCCACCCCTCCTTTGTTTGTACTGCTTGTTACGAACTGAGGCTACTAGAGCAGGGTGTGGGTTATACCGGGGGGGGGGACCATTTCTGTTCCTTGGGCACTTAAGATTTGACTGCTTATCTCCTGGGCTGTTTAACGGTTTCTGGGTCGGTAATCCTCGGAATTGACCTTTGGGACCATGCTAGGGCTGCAAGGCCAGTCTAGTGTTTGCTTCAGGAATTGGATCCTGCGTTAGGCGCTCACCTAGGCATGTTGCCACATGTTATACTGGTCCAGAGCTTTGGTCTATCTCCATGGTTCAGACCCATTTTGTAGATATGCAAACCGTCATGAAGCCTGAATCCCTAACATGCCCAGCAACATGGACATGGTAGGACAGGGTTCCCTGTTATTTGCCACTCTGTGTAAAGCCAACTGCACAGAGGAGGCAAGTATGATAGGTTTGTTTTAAATAAAAATGAACCTTCTGTTATCTTTTTTTAAGCTTTAAGACTTCAGGGATTTGGTCATATAGATCCTCAAATATGACCTTAGTCAAGATTCCGAAGCCGGTTTTAAAAATCAACTCGGGTGAGGGTAACTGAATCCCTGCTGGACAGGTAAACATCCTTGTAATAAGTCAGCAGCTTAAGTATTTGTTCTCCCAAGAAAGTGATTTAAAGGAAATGAATGAATGAAAAACTTATATAGCGCGGCCCATGCAAACTAAATCACCTCTGGGCGCTTGTTGTTCCTGTCTCTTGACATCAAAAGAGCAGAGTTTTGATCAGTCTTCTGAAGGCCAGGTGGTTTTCCTCCAACCGAATGCTGGTTGGTAAAGCGTTCCATAGTCTAGGACCTTGGAAAGCAAACCTTCTTTCTCCTTTGGACTTGTATCTTACTTTGGGTACCTTGATCAGATTTTGGTCAGTGGATCGCAGAACGCGATTGGAATTGTGGGGTTCTATCTTGTCGCAAAGATATTGCGGAGCCTTCCCATGGATTCACTTATGCGTCAGACAGAGTGCTTTAAATGCAATTCTGTCTTTTACTGGCAACCAGTGAAGGGTTCTCAACGAAGGTGAGATTGATTCCCATGGTTTTTTCCCAGTCACAAGTCTGGCGGCCATATTTTGAACGACTTGCAGACAAGAGATTTGGTACTTTGGGAGTCCGAGGTAAAGGGCATTTGCATAGTCCAGTCTGGAGTTCACAATTGTTCCCACCACGAATGCTACGTCTTCTTTGGGGATAAATGGAATAAGTCTGCGTAGTAGGCGCAACAGATGGTGAGATCCGCTGACTACTGACCCTATTTGTGCATCCATTGTCATGTAGGTGTCGAAGATGACCCCGAGACTTTTGACTTTGGAGCTAGGGGTGATGATTTGGCCCAGAATGGGCGGGGGTGTCCAGGTTGGTGCCAGTTGACTCTTGCGGCTGGCGTGAAACATGAGAAGTTCTGTTTTAGAGCTATTGAGTTTAAGATAACTCTTAGTCGTCCAGTTTTCTATCAAAGAGAGACATTTCCCTAAACTGAGATGATGATCCTTTTTGTTACAGATGCGAAAATACAATTGCGTATCGTCTGCATATGAGTAATAGAGTAGTTCTTGGCTACTGATGATTTCAAAGAGAGGGCGAAGATAGATGTTGAAAAGCACCGGCGACAGGGGGGACCCTTGGGGGGACTCCACATGACACTGTGCGCTTTTCAGACGTGAAAGATCCAAGTAAACCAAAATTCTCCCCAACCCCCTCCCTCCCCCACACACACTTCTGCATTACACACAGCCACATTGTCATCCTGTGGAGAAGGGTGGTGTTGGGGTGAATGTGTAGTCTAATAATTGGAACAGTGATGTCTTTATGCCAGCTAGTACTTTAAGATTTTTTTGCAACTTTTTTCTATTATAAGTTGAAATTTTGTGGGGGTTATTTTGCTTATTTTTCCTAGTACTGAAATTGTTACTAACTTTCAACCTTGCCCTGAAAAATGCAGGCAGGAGGAAACTTAGACGGCGGAGCCGCTGGAGCGCTGGCGTGTGTTCTAAAAAGAAGAAAGTACCAGCTGTTCGTGGTGAAAAAAGCTATGAAGCAGGGAGTGAAGCGGATCCTAAGGAGTCCAGCCTAGAGCAGACTGAAATAGAACTCCTAGACGAGTCCTCAATGGAAACGGAAAATTCTAATCTTGACATCAGTGGCATAGAGAAGGAAGTGGAGAATGCAGATCCTTCCGGGGAGCTTGGAAAAAGACACGAGGAAGTCCCAGCGGCGGCATTAAATGGTGATCATAAAGACCTAAATGGTATGTGAAGGCATTTTACTGTTGCAATTGGCCGTGACTAAAGTGGAGCCCTGCTTGAAACTTAAAGCGTTTGTAAACCTGGAAAAAAATTAAAGCTCCTGCTCCTCTAAAGCGTGTTATACAGCACCGTGTCATTTTGGGCCCACTGTAACACCTGAAATACCTGGCTTTTTCTAAAATTTTCCTCCTGCAAGGCTATTTAAAATGCCTGAACATCTTAAAAAAAAAAAAAAAAAAAAAAAATAGGGATTTGGTCACACCATATGGCTGTATGGTGCTTAAGCCCACTTGCTGCCACAAAGTACCCCACGATTAGTGGGTCCTACGCTATCCATAGAATGGAAGATCCTGCTTCTCTGAACCATGGAAGAAAAACACTCCTATATGGGAGAACTAAAGGACGCCTCCTATAACAGGTGGGCAATGATAAGGGAGTGGGGTGCTTCTGCCCAAAAGGATTTGGGCAGAATCCATACAATAGACCAGGGGTGTCCAAACTTTTTTCAAAGAGGGGCAGATTTGATGAAGTGAACAAGCGTGAGGGCCGACTATTTTGCCTTCTTTGAACCATTAAAATTTGGTCTGTGTTCCTCCTAGCACTAATACACTGCCCAACCAGAATTCTCTTGCCTTTGTGACTGTTTGGTGAAGAGATGAGCTTGGGCGTGTTATTTGGATATACTGTATATATCTCTTTTGTGGCCTCAACGAATCCCTGAGCACTGCTCAGGACTAAGGATGAGCTTGGGCGTGTTATTTGGATATACCGTATTTATCTGCGAATAATACACACGGGCTTACCATTGCCATGAATGCAGCCTCACCATTGTAATCAATGCAGCCTTACATGTGCCATGAATGCAGCCTGATCGATGCCCATCTGCTGCCTCGGAGGGGACAGGACGAGTGCCAACAGATTACAATCAAAAGAATCTCTCTTGTTTACTCTGTGACCTCTTTAATACAAAGTCCTGCCTCCTATGATAGACAGAGGAGTCGTCCAATGCCAGCCCAGGAGATGGGACTTCCTATTACAGACGTCGCTGAGTAAACAGGAGATTCTATTCATGTAATCTGATGGCGCTCGTCCCGCCCCCTCCATGGCAGCACCGATAAATACTGTATAGATAGTTTGTGGCCTTGGGGGCCACAAACCATATTTTATATCCAAATCCCCAGGTTGGCCGCAATTGGCCCGCGGGCCGGACTTTGGACATGCCTGCAATAGACCAACAAAGATTTGGGGGGCTCACCCTGAAAGATGCATTAAAGATGGTGCAGCCATAAACGGAAACAAATATTACAGCACACACATGCAAAAAATGACATTTAACTCCTGCTATACACCGAAGGCCTTTTATCTTAAAGGGGTTGTAAAGGTACATTTTTTTTATTTATTTTTTCCTAAATAGCTTCCTTTTACCTTAGTGCAGTCCTCCTTCACTTACCTCGTCCTTTTGATTTTGCTTTTAAATGTCCTTATTTCTTCTGAGAAATCCTCACTTCCTGTTCTTCCGTCTGTAACTCCACACAGTAATGCAAGGCTTTCTCCCTGGTGTGGAGTGTCGTGCTCTCTCCCTCCCTTGGACTACAGGAGAGTCGGGACGCTCTCTACGTTGCAGATAGAGAAAGGAGCTGTGTGTTGGTGGGCGTCCTGACTCTCCATGATACCTTTACAACCCCTTTAATGCATCGAATGTATTAAGATTAAAAAAACGTTCTGCCTTTACAAGGTGTGTGTGTGTGTGTGTGTGTGTGTGTGTGTGTGTGTGTGTAAAAAAAAAATATATCCCCAATTTTTTGTTTCACATTAACAGTTAGGAAATAACATTGTTCATTTTGGACACTACTACTGTTAGGATGCAAGTTTAAAAACAATATTACATGTTTGAAATGAAGAATATAATTTTAAGCCCCCATTCACACCTAAGCGTTTTTACGCCTGTAGTGCTACGCCGCTGCCGCCAGAGGGATGAATACACATGTCCCTCTATGGAGATGGTTCACATCTCCACGCTGAACGCCTGCCGTGGTTTTCGGCGTTCGGCTAGGAGATGGGAAGCATCTCCATAGAGGGGGTCAATCTGGGGCACATCTAGGCGGACAATACCGGCGTTTTTTCGCGGCAAATCGCGGTACAAAACGCCGCTATTTGTACCGCGATTTGCGGCGACAAAACGCTGCGAATTTGTCTGCCTAGGTGTGAATGGAGCCTTAAGCTGATTTGAGGTTTTCATGCCCAGATAATAGGCTGATCACCTGATTTTATTTATTTTTTGTCACTGAAAAGTGAATTAAATTTCAATATTGATTTTAGATGCGTGCGTTCTGAGAATGACCCGTGGAAGACAAATGCAAGTGGAACAGCAGAGCCTTATAAGCGTGAATACAATTATGGATGTCCTCTCTGAGCCGGTGCCGGAATTCTACGTGGATCACCAGAGCCTTAAGGCAAGTTTCTCTGTTTGCGTATGGCTATGCATGTTTTTTTATTTTTTTTATTTGACCAATAAAAATAATGTGCAAAAAAATATATAAGGACTGTCTTTGCGGATGTCCTTGGTTGTTACCTACCCAGATCAATGTAGCAAGTGAAGTCCACTTTCATGACTGTTCGGTCAGTCATCTGATATTCAGTCAGAAGTATGGTTGTCAATGCTAACTTCTTGACAGACGTGTTGTCGTCACCAGGCAGACGGCAATAAAACATTCAGGCGTTCTACCCTACCCCAATTTCCTAAAAATGTTTGTTCCCATTGTAGCTGCAAGTGTTCCTGGTCAGGGAGCAGCCCAGCTCTGACACCACCTACCTCCGCAGTGTTCAATGGGCTATGTTGGACTGCGTGTGTGTTTTTAAACTGTGCTGGTAGCTCAGGGTTTTTAAAGCGGTACTAAACTCCGCTTTTCCACTTGTACCTCTATCGGTAAGGCTTGCCTGTAGGTACAGTGAATATTTCCTAAACCTGCGCCGTTTAAGAGATATTTACATATGTAGCGGCTGAAATCATCACCAGCGCACTGCTCTCTCAATGGATAGCGCACTCAAGTGTGTTGTCTATGGAGGATGCTGTGCACCAATCATGGCTCCGATGTGTGGGAGTGGCGTCATTGCAGCCCGGCCATTCAAATGACCAGAACTAACTGTAACGGAATGACCCGGGACATCCAGAGACTTTGTGAGGATGGGGGATACTCCTGTGTCAGCGTCACTGATAACTCTTGGGTCTGAGTCCACCCTGTGCCTTTTGGGCATGGGGTGGCAAGGGAATCATAATTCATGTATTACATGAGATAGGACATCAATAATAGTTCATATTGCAGGATCTTGAGAGATTGCAAGATGTTGGCCCAACCAGTCAATAGTGACTCATTTCTAGTGACATGCTAATTGCATCAGGGCTTGGAAGACATTCCATTGTCCTTGTGTAAAGGTGTTGTAACGGACAGGTGTTAATCCCAGGTCTGCTCCCAGAACTCTAATTATGCATACTAAATACTGCTTACGTGTGATAACACTGTCTAGAACCTATTGATCCTCAGAGGTGTCAAGCTGTATGCGGAGACGGAGTGGGTGAAGGTGTTTTGTTATTAATTAAGGAATGTTTAGTAATTAGCCTTAGTGTGTGATTAGGGGGGTGGAGATCTCATTGTTGCTTTAATGCCTGGTACTGTATATAAGACTGAGAAGAAACAATTAAAGTGGTATTACATTTGGAACAAGTACAGAGCTGTGTGTCTTGATTCTGGGAAAATGGCATGCCTGCTGGTTTGTCTGTGTGTCAGATGAGCTGTTGTCGTGGATGGAAGGTCGTAAACGGTGGTGACCGTTACACTAACAAACCCTGAAGGAAGACCAGATGAAAGATTTGTCAGTAGTGATGTGTAACTGGAGGGATCCATTTTACAGACAAATGTGCTATATGCCGTAAATACTAGCACATTATGCTCTTAATTTGCAGGGTAATTGATTTTGGGTGACCCTTTACTACCACTTTAACCCTTTTTTACCTTGAAGGTAGAGGCATATTAAAGTCCAGCCAAAGCTCATTTGTCTGGACTTCTCCGCCTATGGATCACAAGAGTGGTACGTTTTGCACTCTTGCTACCCGTTTTTCAGCAGATATCAGTCCAGGCACTGTGTCACCCCGACAATCGAAGTCTGGATCCGCCCACATGCCTGGACTGAGACCCTTTTTTAGTCCCTCAGTTAGCCGCTGAGAGTCTGGTACGGCCCCCTCCACGGCTCAGCGCTCCAGAGAGCAAGGAGGGAGACGAGGAGAAAGCTGTGACTGACTACAGCTCTCTGCTCACGGAGCTCTGAAAACCGAGTGATCGGCGGTCTTTGATTGCTCTGTTCTTGTTGTGGAGGACCCAGTGAACAGATGCTGCACTGGAACGATGCTGCATCCACCTAGGTAAGCATGATTGTTTTTTTTTTTTTTATGTATTTATTGTATATGTAGCCTGCATTACAGAAGAGGGTTCAGTTGTGTGAGATTTGTTTTAAATCTTTAACGTCATAAGGTGTGTGTGTGTATGGATATATAGATATATATAGATATATAGATAGATATATATAGATAGATATATATAGATAGATATATATATAGATAGATATATATAGATAGATATATATAGATAGATATATATAGATAGATAGATATATATAGATAGATATATATAGATATATATAGATAGATAGATATATATAGATAGATATATATAGATATATATATATATATATATATATATATATATATATATATATATATATATATATATATATATATATATATATATATATATATATATATATATATATATATATATATATATATATATGGCTGTGCGTTAAACGCGATATTAACGGCGTTAACGCAAACCCATGTTAACGCCGTCAATATTTTTGTCGCGCGATTAACGCGGGGGGCTCGGGGTGGACGTGCAGAGTGTGCAGCGGCGCGGCTTACCATCTCGCTGGATTCACAGGCAAGTTACTCACCTTGTCCCTGGATCCAGCGATGCCACCCCGCTGTGTGATTGGCGATGCCACCCCGCTGTGTGATCGAGCGGGTCCTCCTTGCTTGGCGGGTCCTCCTCGCTCGATTCACAGTGTCTGTGTGCCGCCGATCTCCGTTCCCTGCGACGTTACGACGCACGGGAGCGGAGAACGGCGCCAAATTCAAAAAAGTAAACAAACACCTTACATACAGTAATCTTATAGATTACAGTACTGTATGTAAAAAATACACACCCCCCTTGTCCCTAGTGGTCTGCCCAGTGTCCTACATGTACTTTTATAAAATAAAAACTATTCTTTCTGCCTGAAAACTGTAGATTGTCCAAAAGTGTCCCTTTATGTCAAAAATGGTTTTAGATCAGCTAGAAAACAGCGATCATAAATTATAATCACTTGCAGAATTGTGCAATATTTGTGGGGAAATTCGTCATAAATTAGATAGATTAATCGTGAGTTAACTATGACATTAATGCGATTAATCGCGATTAAAAATTTTAATCGTTTGACAGCACTAATAAATATATATATTCTCTATCCAAAACATTGTACCATTGCAAATGTATGTAATGTGGTGTTGTTTTTATTTTATTTTAGGAACTGTTACAAAAAGTTGTGAGTAAAACACATGGATATAATGTACTGCAACTGGAAAAGTTGTACGCCATGCTGAGTCAGTGTATTTACAGACATCGTAAAGACTACGACAAATCTTCGTTAATAAAGGTATAGTATAATTTTGTGAGCCATTGGTGTCCCTTTTTAACCACTTCAATACCAGGCACTTCCTGCCCAGGGGGCTGTGCCGCATGACTGAGATTGGCTTTCACATGATTGTAAAGTTTTCCATTTTACCCAACGCCCACAGAATTGTTTACATTTTGGCACGCATATATGCAGCCTCTCTGCGTTAAGTCCCACCCGCCGAGAGGCCGCATGTATGCGTACAGCCGGCGCAAAGAGGTTAATTGCTATATGGCAGAAAAACCCCAAGCGTATCCCTTGCAAAGGAAAGAATACATCTCCAGCTGTGGATGAAGTAAGCAATGAAAATGTGGAATGGCTTTCAATGAGCCTGTACCTTCACATAGAGCAGGGGTCTCCAAACTTTCTAAACAAGGGCCCAGTTTACTGTTCAGACTTTAGGAGGGCTGGACAGTGGTAGCAGAAAAGGTCCTGACTTCAGTGGGGAAAAAAAGAATGCCCCCACTGTTTCAGTAATTGCGCCCCATTATTGGTGTAAGTGGAAGGAATTGTGCGCTATCGTTGATATCATTGGGCCCCATCATTGGTGTCATTGTGCGGAATTGTGGCCCATCGTTGGTGTCATTGTGCGGCATTGTGCCCCATAGTTGGTGTCATTGTGTCCCATAGTTGGTGTCATTGTGCCCCATAGTTGGTGTCATTGTGCCCCATAGTTGGTGTCATTGTGCCCCGTAGTTGGTGTCATTGTGCCCCATAGTTGGTGTCATTGTGCCCCATAGTTGGTGTCATTGTGCCCCATAGTTGGTGTCATTGTGCCCCATAGTTGGTGTCATTGTGCCCCATAGTTGGTGTCATTGTGCCCCATAGTTGGTGTCATTGTGCGGGAATGTGCCCCATTGTTGGTATCCGTGGATGAAACGGTGCTTCAATGGCTGGATAAAAGCAAGCAAGGGGCTGTATTTGACCCCCGGGCCGCAGTTTGGAGACATCTGACAGAGTACACAGTTATGAAGGCTTTTTTTTCTCTCTGTGAAAGCAGATTGGGCCACATGTTATCAGTGTTTAAGTGGAGGTTCACCCAAAATCATAATTTTTAACATTAGATTGAGGCTCATTTTGTCTAGGGGAATCGGGTGTTTTTTTTTTTAAATCGAAGCAGTACTTATCGTTTTAGAGAGCGATCTTCTCCGCTGCTTCCGGGTATGGGCAGCGGGACTGGGCGTTCCTATTTGATTGACAGTCTTCCAACGGTCGCATACATCGCGTCACGATTTTCCGAAAGTAGCCGAACGTCGGTGCGCAGGCACCGTATAGAGCCGCACCGACTTTCGGCTACTCGTGACGCGATGTATGCGACCGTCGGAAGCCTGTCAATCAAATAGGAACGCCTAGTCCCGAAGACCATACCCGGAAGCGGCGGAGAAGATCGCTCTCTAAAACGGTAAGTACTGCTTCGATTTAAAAAAAAAAAACACCCGATTCCCCTTGACAAAATGAGCCTCAATCTAATGTTAAAAAAAAATTTCGGGTGAACTCCCGCTTTAATTTTGGCAGCAAATTTCGATTTTAGTTTTTAGGACTAAAATGGCATTTTAGTTTTAGTCCCATTTTAGTCTTCTGCAAATGTTTTAGTCATATTCAGTTGACTAAATCTCCAGTACATTTTAGTCTACTAAACCTAATTTTAGTAGTCTAAAATATAATGGGTGTAATTAAATTGTAATGCATTAGTTAACATTTCTCTACAATTTCCAAACTCATTATATACTGCTAGAGTGAAAAATCTCATGTTATTTATGGTAATGAGGTCTGAACATGCACTACAGACCAATGTTAGTTTTGAAGTCAAATTTCAATTTAGTTTTAGACTAAAATGGCATTTTAGTTTTAGCTGTATTTTAGTCATCTCAATTTTTTATTTTTTTTTGTTTTAGTTACCGTATTTATCGGGGTATTGCGCGCTCCGGAGTATAGCGCGCACCCCTAAAGTGGACCCGCATTCCTGTAAAATAAATACATTTTAGTACACAGTTTTGGTGTCTTGCACGGCGGCGTCGTCTGCAGCTTCGGGTGTCCTCTTCGTCGGGTCCGGCGTCCTTCTGGGGTGTCCTCCCCGCTCGATCCCCGCGCCGAGTTTGAACACGGCGCCGGCATATACAGAGCGCAGTACACTCGGGTATAGTCGGGCAGGCTCGGCTACTCTCGCGCTCACGTCCAGGACGTGAGCGCGAGAGGAGCGGAGCCTGCACGAGTGTACTGCACTCGGTATATGCCGGCGCAGTGTTCAAACTCTGCACCGGAAAGCGGGTATCGCGCACCCACAATTTAGCCCTGATTTTCAGCGCAAAAAAGTGCGCGGTATACGCCGATAAATACGGTAACTAAAATAGTATTAATTTAGTCGACAAAATTAACACTGCATTTTATTGTGTTTGAGCTTAGCCTGGATGATCACCCTACATATAGATTGTAGACCTGGTGCTACACATGAATTCATCTTAAAATCACTTTCAGCTGTGCTGCCCCCTACCTCTAATTCCAGATCTTCTTGTCCATACATGAAATAAGTAGCATTTGATGGATGAAGGGGCTGAAATAAAGCTAATGCAGTACCCACATCTGGGTAAATGTAGGCCAGAATGGCGTATTGCCCCCAACAATATCCAACCTATACTCAGATCATGCCATAAGACCGTTATCTAATAATGTATTGTCAGATTGTTATATTTAAATGCTGCTTTAAACCCTACTTAGTAATAATCCTGTAACTTTTTTTTTTTTATTCCTTTAGGAAATGAGACACGAAGTTGAAAATTTCAGGATCTGACATCACAACTTTATCTGTTTTATTAAACTGCCTTAATGTTTTATATGCAATGTTTACTTGTACATATATGCTGTAACATGTGAAAGATATTGGGGGGAGATATTCATGGGGGTATGACATTGTACTGTATATATTTATGTTGCTGATATGTTTATTTTTTGAGTGTATACTAAAGAGGCAAAACCACAGTCAAGCAACATGAAGGGTATTCTGGGCCAATGAGCTTAAGTGAATCTATGTGCTTTAAGTGTGCACATTGGCCACAGATGTTCATTGTAGACACCTAGATGTGTGCGGAGAGAAACTGGAGTCTTCCAAATGGCCGCTAACCTTTTTCAGGTCTGCAATGTCGGCATAGATACTAACTTGGTCTTCTGAGCAATTGCCTTGGAACATGTATTCAGCAAACTAAGTCAGCCCCCCCTGATTTTGTTTTAAATTTGTGGCCTAATGAAATGAAGGCTATAGGACTGGTATGACCGCCATGCAAGAAGAATTTTCAGAAATGCAATAAGGGCAGCCTCCATGCGTTGAGCAGCAAAGGTTCCCATTTACACCTGATTCACACCTATGCATTTTAAGTGCTTTTTGCAGATTTGCGCTATGGTCCATTTAACATGGTTTCCTATGGAACACGTTCTGTAGTGCAAAATGCAAAAAACACTGACCATGCATAAGCGTGAATCCAGCCTTAGACCCCTTTTACACTGGGGCGCTTTTCAGGTGTTTTAGCGCTAATAATAGCACCTGAAGAGCGCCCCCCCGGTGTCGAAGCTCGAGTGCGCGTTGCGCTTACATGATGATGGGGGGGGGGGGTCCTGCAAGCAGCATCTTTGGGGCGGTGTATACACTGCTCCCAAAGCGCCCTGCCCATTAAAATGAATGGGCAGCGCTGCAACATGGCACTTTTAACCCTTTCTTTGGCCGCTAGCGGAGCTTAAAAGCTCCGCTAAAACTAACAACGCTTTACCGCTAATGCCGACACCGCGCCAGTGTGAAAGGGCTCTTAAGCTTCAGTGTATCTGGAGAAGCTCAAGCCCTGGGGTGCTTTGAGTAGCTGGAGCTCTGTCTGTCCTGTACAGTAAGTGCTGGTACCTGAGTGGTAGGAATGTGGCCAATCAGAAGCAAAGTATGGGTTGGTTTTAAAGGATGACAGAATTTTAAAACACTTCATATCTTTAATGGTTTCTTGGTGTTCTTGAATACAATAAAATGTGCCATGTGCAAGTATAACTTTTTGCCTATTCTTTCCCTGTAAAGGGCTATTTTATCGCAGGTCCAGGCCAGTATAAACCTTTACATTTGACCTGTTTTGCCTGCTGTGTAGTGAGGGATGTGTCTTCAGATCAGGGCTGAGAATGAGGAGGATAATGGACATGCCTCTAGATAAGCATTCTCTGAAACACATTGGATCACTGAGAGCAGTGGGCCTTTTTGAAAGTCTACTTTTGTAGGTAAGCCAAACTTGATTCGAATCTCGGCCGGTTCAGCAGGGAGCGGCCGAGATTCAAACTGTGTATCGGCAGGCAGATTGTACCCAAGTCGATCTATTGATTTGATTTGGGTACAACCAGCATGTTGGATTTTTGCATGTGGCCGCTAACCATCGCTGTGTTCTCCTGGTGGGGACGGCTCCCTCAACACCGAAAGAACACAAACTTCATGGGAGCCTTCCCCCATCAACACTGACTGCAAACATTGAGATTTTTTTTTCAACCTGTGGTTGCAGTAAAAAAAAATTGTATCCCCTTTGGCCAGTTTAACAGGAGTTGTTACAAACATCCGATTTGTGATCCTATTTTGTTTTTTTTATGCTTGCTCTAGTAAATCAGGCCCTGTCTTTAATGCCTGGGGCCATAAGTGATTTCTATATTGCATGTGTTTTTTATATATTGTGTTTTTTTTTTTTGGGTGAACAGAATTTCTTCATTCACGGTCCTGGTCTGCAGACATCTTTCTATATAGCACAGTGCTGGCTGCAGACATTTTGAAAGTGACTAGAATGTAATACTGGCTTCATCCTGCAAATTCTCTTCTCAGACCACGGGGGAAAGAAGAGAGGCAAGAGGGTTATATTTGCAAGTTTCTTGTGTTCCTGGATATATTAAAATTTATATTCTGTTAAAGCTACAATTATTTTAAAATGTGTCTCGCCAATAATTTTATTATAGTGTTTTAAATAGTAGGGGAGGTTTAGAACCAGTGTTTTTTTCCCAAAATATTGGGTTGTTTGTATGCTATTCATGGCAATAGTAGTCAGCCATGGGCGTCCGCTCATAGGGTTAAAGGGGGGGGGGGGCGCGATTGACCCCCCTGGAATCGGCAAGGGTCTGCCATGCTCGCATCTGTAGCTGTGCTGACTCTCTCTGTGTTTGTGCAGTCGGCTCCACAGCTGTTGCAAGATCAGTGTCACGGAGCTTACAGAGCTCTTTAATGCCACCTCTGGCCGCTTCCTGTATGTGCGCCCTTGTGTTTGCTGCCTGTAATGTATTTTCAAAGGGACATGTGGAAACAGGACTTGGGAGAAGGAAGACCACCGTGACCTTACAAGTGGGGGCACTTGTTTGTTCAGCACAGTGAGGCTGCATATCATGGGCACATGCCTGCGCTTTATGGGATAATGACTAAGCCCCTCCCCTCCATGACATTGTCAAAGAAGCGGAGCATAGGTGACCATAAAATGATGCCCCCCCTGGAAAAAGTTCTGCAGACGACCATGTAGTCAGCTCTTTTTATATAGGGAGCCCCAACATCAATGGGCCACATTTAACCACTTCAGCCTCGGACCATTTGGCTGCCAAATGACCGGGCCACTTCTTTGCGATTCAGTACTGTTGCTTTTAACTGACAATTGCGCGGTTGTGCGACGTGTCTCCCAAACAAAATTAATGTCCTCCCCCTACACACAAATAGCTTTCTTTTGGTGGTATTTGATCACCTCTGTGGGTTTTTATTTTTTGCGCTATAAACAAAAATGGAGCGAAAAATTTTGAATAAAAAAATAGCAATATTTTGTGCTCTTTGCTATAATAGCCTCATTTTTTTTTTTTTTTTTTTTTTTTTATAACTACTTAAGGACCCCCCACTGTATATATACGTCCTCTTTTTAAACATGGATATCTCAGTAACGGCAGCAGCTGCTGCCACAACTGAGATATCCATGTTTTCAGCGGGCGGCCGTGTAAACGATAACGGCGGTCTCCGCGGCGGATTCGCCGCGAGATCGCCGTTATCGGTGGCGGGAGAGGGGCTCCCGCCGCTTTTCCGCGCCCTCCGCCGCTTACCCGAGCCGTCGGTAGCGGCGGAGGAGATCCGATGCTGCCGCCTGGAGAGTGAGGACTTGAGTGAGGGCAAGATGGCCCCCACCCGTCCTCATAGCTCTGCTGGGCGGAAGTGACGTCAAAACGTCAGTCCCGCCCAGCCTCTTAAAGAGACAATTTTTTTTCTGTCATTTTTTTAAATGACAAATTTTCCTTTTTTTTTTTTCTTTTTTTTTTTGCATTTAAGCCTAAATATGAGATCTGAGGTCTTTTTGACCCCAGATCTCATATTTAAGAGGACCTGTCATGCTTTTTTCTATTACAAGGGATGTTTACATTCCTTGTAATAGGAATAAAAGTGATCATTTTTTTTTTTTTTTATATTTTAGTGTAAAAAATAATAAAATCAATAAAATAAGAAAACAAAAAAAAAAAAATTTTTTAAAGCGCCCCGTCCTGACGAGCTCGCGCGCAGAAGCAAACGCATACGCGAGTAGCGCCCGCATATGAAAACGGTGTTCAAATCACACAAGTGAGGTATCGCCGCGATCGTTAGAGCGAGAGCAATAATTATAGCCCTAGAGCTACTCTCTAGCTCAAAAAATGCAACTTATAGAATTTTTTAAACGTCGCCTATCTAGATTTTTAAGGGTAAAAGTTTGACGCCATGCCACGAGCGGGCGCAATTTTAAAGCGTGACATGTTGGGTATCATTTTACTCGGCGTAAGATTATCTTTCACAATATATAAAAAAATTGGGCCAAATTTATTGTTGTCTTATTTTTTAATTCAAAAAAGTGAATTTTTTCCAAAAAAAGTGCGCTTGTAAGAGTGCTGCGCAAATACGGTGTGACAAAAAGTATTGCGATGACCGCCATTTTATTCTCTAGGGTGTTAGAAAAAAATATATATATAATGTTTGGGGGTTTTAAGTAGTTTTCTAGCAGAAAAAAATGTTTTAGTCTTGCAAACACCAAATCTGAAAAACACCTGAGGTCTTTAAGTGGTTAACAAGCTATTTTTTCCCCCCCCCCCAGTTAAACCAATATGTATACTACATATTTATAGGGGGATATTTTTATGTCTTTTTATTATTTTTTTTAAATTATATCGTGACTGCAACTTTACGGCGCACACACTTTTGAATTTTTTTGGGACCATTGTCATTTTTACAGCGATCAGTGCTATAAAAATGCACTGATTACTGTAAAAATTACACTGGCAGTGAATAGGTTAACCACTAGGGGGTGCTAAAGGGGGTTAAGTGTGTCCTAGAGTGATTCTAACTGTTGGGGGGGAGGAGCTACCAGTGACACATCAGCAATCACTGTTCCCGATCACAGGAAACAGATCAGTGCCATGTCACTAGGCAGAACAGGGAAATGTCTTGTTTACAAAGGCATCTCCCTGTTCTGCCTTTGTTGATTGCAGTCGCAGGCCACCCGGCAACATAGAATTCCCAGGACCTGCGGGCGCACTCACGCGGCGCCTGCTGGGCCCGTGCCATTCTGCCGACGTATATCTGTGGTCAGCAAGTGGTTAAAGTTGCAACTTTATTCAGAGATTACAGTAAAAATATAAATTTTTTAAATGTATAAAACATATTACAAGACATTGAATGTACATTGTATAATTTTGTAGTGCAGAGTGTGTAGCAGCAGCGTCCATTGCGATTATATTCATTTCTATCTCCTTCAGTGCCGGCTTTACCTCCAGAGCCTTCATATGGTGCGATCAGCCAGAATTCCCATGGTGCTTTGTGCCGAGTTGTCTTTTCCAGCTCTTTCTTCTCTAAGGTTATTCATCTCACGCCATAGGAGGCAGCACTTGCAGGTCTCCAGAAATTCTCAGCTGTATCGGTCACAGGAAGCGGATGGTTTGACCTTTCTCTGGAAGGTTCTGCCCTCATTGGTTGAGGCAGAGATCTCAGAATATTTGACTTTCTAGTCCCTTTTGAAGACGGAATCTCTAGTGTTTAATGAAAACGGTTTTAGATTTACCTTTAAAGAGGAAGTATGGGAGATTCTGTAGACGGGCAGCAATAAAAATCTGGTATAAAAGTTTCATCCTTCCAATTAAAAAAAGTTTTGCTTGTGTTGCTCTTGGCCTTCCATCACTTTTGTATATCAAATTTTCTCTTTCGTTCATAGACAGACACAGCCTTCTTTGACATTAGGGTTATGCTTCTTCCTACCAGGAGAGTTTAGGCAGAATTTAACAGGCTCCCCAGGCATAACCCACACCCTGCTCTAGGAGCCTCAGTCTTTTTCTGCCTAACGACAGGAGAGGAGTCAGGCACTTCTAGAGTCCTGTACTCTGGAGTTTCTCATTTCTTGCGATTTTTCTCGCTTTTATTATTTTGTTCCTGCATTTTTGAATCCTGTGATTCTTCGATCAACAGCCGACTGGGTGACAGGTTGGGTCCTCGACCCTTGTAGTCCCCCCATGTTCGGCCATTGAGCGTGTGCCGGCCCTCAGCTCAGCTTTGGGACGTCCACGACAGGCCCTGTTGCTCCAGGGGCAGCCGGGGAACTTTGGTTCTAGGGCACACATATGACCGGTCTCTATGGCTGTGTCAGTGTGTCTGGCCGACAGCCATGCCGTTTAGGACGTTGGTTCTTTCTGGGATGCCTCCAGCCGGGTAGTCGCAGGACGGGGAAGTAGTGGCCCCTTACTCAGGTAAGTGGTCTGGCTGGTGTTTTCCCTGGGGAGGTCGACTGAGGGTCCGCCCTGCTTTCCTCTCTCCCTCCTTCCCCTGACTGGGTAGTGGCTGTGAAGGGGGGGGCCTCCTGGGTTTTCTTTATTACCACCGGGGCCCGTGTGTTGTTGGGGGACTGTGTTATTACTCTAGGGGGTGCTGCTGTGTTATATGAGGTGATTTTTACCTCAGACGGTGGCCATCTTGGAAATCTCTTGGTCTCTTATGACAGTTTTAGTGCTGTGAAACGCTGTGATTCTTCCCTGAGGTGACAGACACAGCACAGCCTCTGGTCTCTTGTGACAGTTTTAATGCTGTGATTCTTCCCTGAGGCGACGGGCACACCTCAGTTTTTCAGCTCTCTCTGCAGCTGGGTGGGGTGGTGAGTACCAGGGGCCCCCATACTCTGCAATAGCAGCAAGGAGGTGACCAGTGGGGGTTTTTGTCCTGCTTTGCAGGGTGGGTGACACGGCGCTGACACTATGGAACCTGAGCCAGGTCTCCCTATCCAGCAACGCCCTTTCCCCTGCCACATTTGTTATGTTGGCTGTCCTGGATTTCTTGCCAGGTTTGAAGCAGCTAGTGTCCGGATGGGGGATAGAAGGCGCCCCCTCCCTGAGCCTGCTTCTGGGGATGTCTCTGATGCAGAATTGCTGTTTTCTGGTTCTGTTATGTCAGAGGCTGCGGGCTTAACCCACATGGAAAGTCAGGATCTCTTGTTTCTGCGGTGCGTGAGACTCTAAAAATTGAGGATGTGGCGGAGACACCAGCCCTGTCAGTACCGTTTGGATTCCGCAGACCGCCACGCACCGCTAAAGTGTTTCCTTGTGTTCCTTATTTGGACAATATGGGATGCACCGCAAAAAGTTTGTCAAACTTTGCAACCCGTTACCCCCTTGAGGGGGACTTTTAAAAAAAAAAAAAAGTAGGTCTCTCCTCCGCCAGTGGGACCCCCCTGTGTCCAGACTGAACAGGGCCACCAAGTTGCCTGTGGAAGGGGCTCCTGCATTTCAGGATCCCGCTGATGGGAGCGGGCCATGGCTTCCACTCTCCTTTTTCGCGGTGGTGGGTTCGGCGGTGAGGCCGGCTCTGCCCGGGGCCCTGGTGGCACAGGCCCCGACTGAAAGGGCGAAGCTTCTGCTGCAGGAGCTGGAACAAGGGGACGCTTCCGAGTCCTCTAGGGACCTGGCTGAACAATTGGTTCAGGGTCAGAAATTTCTCTGCGAGGCGGCCATGGATATGATCCGGGGCTTCCGTCTATGCAGTGGTTCTGAAGAGCTGGTCTGCGGACTAGTCCTCTAAGGAGGCCTTGGTGTTGGCCTTTAAGGGTGAACGGTCCTTTTGGGACTTCCCTGAATGGCATCATTGAGGATGCCACGGGTGGTAAGCGCATGCTGTTCCCACAGTCTGGGAAGGGTTGGGGACCTCGCCATGTGCAAGGACCCTCCTTGACTACCTCCGAGCGTTTTTCGCCCGCTCTGTGCGGTGGGGGTAGGTCTACAAGGTGCTTAATCCCCCGCGCGGGGCAGCAGCGCACCTGATACCGCATGCCTATCAAGTCTGCGGACATACCTGCTTCCGCCTGAAGGTCTTATCCCGCCCGTGTCTTGGGTGGGAGACTGGCTTCGCACATTCGTGGCTCGGTGGAGGTCTCTCCTCTCCGACCGTTGGGGTTGCGGAGTGGTTTCCTTGGGGTACAAGATTGAGTTTTTCTCTTGTCTGCCAAACAGGTTTTTTCCCTCCGGCCTCTGACCTCCTCCGGTTGGCTCTGTCAGGGGCTGTCCAGGATCTTCTGGTCAGGGGGGTGATTGTGCCAGTTCCCTCGTTGGAACGGTCTCAGGGGTTTTACTCCATTCTGTTTGTGTCCCCACGGAGGATGGGGCCCGGTCAATCCTGGGCCTCAAGTCCCTCGTTTGTTTTGTCAAGGTGCAAACTTTCAGGTGGTGTCGATTCGCTTGGTAATAGCGGCACTCCATCAGGGGTTTTTTCTGGCATCCTTGGATGTCGTGAACGTGTACCTGCACCTGCATGTGCCCATATCCTCAAAGTCCCAGAGATTCTGTGCTTTGCGGTCGGGGGGGGCGGTACCATTTTCAATTGGTGTCCTTCCTATTCGGCGGGTTTTTGCCAAGGTGCTTGTCCCGATACTGGCCCGGCTGTGACAGCGGGGGTTTGTTATCATGGGATGTCTGGACGACATTCTCCTACAAGCTTCTTCGAGCTCTGAATTGGTGGAGCCGTGTCTATCACGTGTCAGGCTCTCCAAGATTTCGGCTGGTTTCTGGATTGTCCTGAAATCGGGGTTAAATTTGAAATAAAAAGAGTCCACAAACCACAGGATGGGCTGTGGGTGTCTCAGAATAGCACAGTGCCACGTCCTTGACTAAAGCAAGAGAGGTTGTTGTTGGAGGGACAATAAGATGGACTTTCTAGGCACTAATCGTTGTGGAAATATTGTTTATGGAAACAAACCCAGCATGGGTAGTTGCATCAACACTAGATAATTACATTGGATAAAAGTACATAAACAGTACAAAAAATAAAAAATCACATAAATTACAATGAAACACTCTCCTATATACTGCTGTAATATCGATTCGGCGGTCCGGCTGGTGTGTCCATTGCTCAGTTTCCCAAATGCCTCATGGTTTTTGTCTGTTCAGATTTTTTTTTTCTGACACTTATGGGACAAATGTCCCCCTCTTATCTGATTTTACTTGCCTTTGTTGCTTGTAATATTCAGTTATTTACACTATAACCTACGCACCTACTTACTGATCGTTTTTGGACAATCCACCAGCCGTCTTCAACATCAAAACCGCTTGATGAAAGAAAATTACGCAACTTTATTATACACTTTATCATTTCTTAATGAGTTCAATCCCAAACCATCTCCATTACTGTGGATGAACTACCAATAGCTCCTGATGAAGCGGATCTTCCCGCGAAACATGTAGAGCTTGCCTTGAATATTAATATATATGATAGTCATCACTCTGTTGATGCCTTCTTTGGACCAGTTTTTGGTTTAAAAGTGTTTTGTAATCATTGTAATTTTTTATTTTTTGTACTGTTTATGTACTTTTATCCAATGTAATTATCTAGTGTTGATGCAACTACCCATGCTGGGTTTGTTTCAATAAACAATATTTCTGAAATCGGGGTTGATTCCGTCTCAGGGACTGGAATACCTGGAACTAGTCCTGGATTCCGCCGGGGCGGGAGTGTTTCTCCTAACGGAAAAACTTCAGACTCTGCTATCTGCTGTGCAGCAGTTGCCGACCCAGTAGCGGTCATCTGCGATTCTGCAGGAAGGTTCTGGGTCCGTTGGGGCCTCTTTCGAGGCGGTTCCGTATGCCCAATTCCACGCCAGGGTACTACGGAGGGAACTGCTGTCACGTTGGGACTAGCTTCCGTCATCTCTGGATTACCAGATTCAATTGAGTCATCTGATCATGTCTCCCCTGGTGTGGTGGCTGTCGTTTCCGGTGCTTCGGGCCGGGAAGTCGTTTTCTGCAGGCCACTGGACCGTGGTCACGACAGATGCCAGCCTCTCCGGTTGGGGAGGGGCTCTTGGGGCACCGGACTCAGGTGGCGTCCTGCCTACTGATCAACGTTCTGGAGCTCCGAGCAATCAAGCTTTGCCTTGCCGTGTGGTCCCTTGATCTACAGAGCCGACCTGTCAGGATCCTGTCTGACATCGCCCCGGCCTGTGGCGTAGGTTGATCATCAGGGAGGCACACGGAGTTCTGTTGCAGCGACGGGGGGTCGCGCACATCCTTTCGGTGGGCCGAAGGGTCCGGTCCGGCTCTGTCGGCGGGTACATTCCGGGAGTACGGAATTGGCTAGCCGACCTCCTAAGTCGCACTACACTGGGCCAAGGAGAGTGGTCTCTCCAGCCGCAGGTGTTTCGGGGTCTGTGCCAAAAGTGGGGCACTCCGGACGTGGACCTTCTAGCGTCCCGTCTCTATCGGTAGGTGTCACGGTACGTGGCCAGGTTTAAGGGCCCGTGGGCGGACGCGTCAGGCGCTCCTTGGGGTCACTATCGCCTGATTTACACCTTCCCTCCTCGGAAGCTTTTTCCTTGCCTGCTGCGCAGAGTGGAAGCTGTAGGGATTCTATCAATCCTGATCGCCCCAGATTGGCCGCGGCGGACCTGGTGCGTCTGGTGGCAGACACCCCCTAGCGTCTTCCCCTGGGGGTTGATCTTCTGTTACAGGGTCCGATCTTCCACAGCCACCGGCTTTAGCGGCGTGGCTGTTGTGAGCCAGGGGCTGAAGGACCGAGGCCTATTGGGCTCGGTGGTCTCTACCGTGCTGCGTGCACGGAAGTCTACCTCACGTAGGATTTCTCATCATGGAAGGCCTACATCTCTGTGTGTGGGGAGATGAACTGGCACCCTCGTACATACGTGGTGTACAGGGTTCTGCTGTCTTTGCAGCAGGGAGTGGTTCAGGCTCTCGCCTTAAGTATGGTTAGGAGCTGGATTTCTGCTCTGGCTGTTTTTACTTGCAGCGACCCTTGGCATCGCACTCCTGGGTGCGTACGTTGGGTCAGGGGGTTTGGTAGGTGGCCCCTCCGGTGCGCCCTCCATTACCCCCATGGGACTTGAATTTAGTCCTTTCGGTGCTTCGGGATGCTCCCTTTGAGGACATTCGGGAGGTTTTTTGTTTATTGTCACAAACGGTGATTTTATTTCTGGTAGCCATTACCTCGATCAGACGTGTGTCTGTCTGATCTGGCGGCCTTGTCTTGCAAGGCTCCCTAATTGGTCATCCGTAAGGATGAGGTGGTGCTGCGGCCGCAGCCGTTTTTCTCCCCAAGGTCGTTTCGGCTTTTCACATTGAGGTGGACATTGTTCTTCCATCCTTATGTCCTCTGCCGAAATGCCAGGAGGAGGCCACTTTGCATCCTCTGGATGTGGTTCGGGCCCTACGAGTGTACTTATCTGTTACGGAAGTCGGACTCACTGTTCATGTTGGTGGCTGGCCCTACAAGAGGGCCCGGCAGTCTCGTCGGCCACTGTTCCTAGGTGGTTCTGACGGATTGTGCTTCAGGCCTATGCCCTAAAGGGGCGTGCGCCCCCCCATTCGGGTTATGGCGCATTCAACCAGGGCCTCTTGGGCTTTCCGGCATCATGCCTCTGTGTTACAGCGGTGTTAGGATGCATCCTGGTCGTCATTCCACGCTTTTTCAAAGGTTTACGAGGTGGATGTGTGTGCATCTTTTGATGCCTCCTTCAGCCGCAGGTGTTACGGGTGGCAGTTTATGGTTGGAGTTTCTCCGTTGAGCAACTCCGGTTTTTGTTTGGGGTGTAACCTGGTTTGCTGTGTTATTTTCCCACCCCTCGAATTTTTTTATTTATTTTTTTGACACTGCTTGGGGACGTCCCTAATGTCAAAGAAGGCTGTGTCCGTCTATGAACGAAAGAGAAAATAGGATTTTTGTACTCACCGTAATATCCATGTCTCTGAGTTCATAGACGGACACAGCACCCACCCCTCCTTGGTTTGTACTGCTTGTTACGGACTGAGGCTCCTAGAGCAGGGTGTGGGTTATGCCTGGGGGAGCGGCATGAAGGAAAGGTTTTAACACTTTAAGTGCTGTTAAATTCTGCCTAAACTCTCCTGGTAGGAAGAAGCATAACCCTAATGTCAAAGAAGGCTGTGTCCGTCTATGAACTCAGAGAAATGGATTTTACGGTGAGTACAAAAATCCTATTTTTCATATTTGTTAACCACTTAAGGACTGCCGCATGACGATATACGTCAGCAGAATGGCACATGGACATATATATATATATATATATATATACACACACACACACGTCCCCTTTAAGAGCCCAGCTGTGGGTCGCACGCTGCTGACCCAATCGTCACCGGTGTCCCGCGATCGGTCACAGGAGCTGAAGAACGGGCAGAGGTGTGTGTAAACCTTCCCCGTTCTTCACTGTGGCAATGTCAGTGATCGTCTGTTCCCTGATATAGGGAACGATGATCACTGATGTCACATGTCCAGCCCCACTCCCTTCTGTAAGAAACACACATGAGGTCATGCGTAACCCCTAGTGGTTAACTCCTAAACTGCCATTGTCATTCACAGTAATGGTGCATTTTTATAGCACTTTTCGCTGTGAAAATTACAATGGTCCCAAAAATTGGCCGATGTGTCCGCCATAATGTTGCAGTCACGAAAAAAAATCGCTAATCGCCGCCATTAGTAGTAAAAAAAAAATATTAATAAAAATGCCATAAAACTATCCCCTATTTTGTAAATGCTATAAATTTTGCGCAAACCAATTGATAAACACTTATTGCAATTTTTTTTTTTACACCAAAAATATGTAGAAGAATACATATTGGCCTAAACTGAGGAAAAAAAATTATCTTTTTTGGGGTATATTTATTATAGCAAAAAGTAAAAAAAATTGCATTTTTTTCAAAATTGTCGCTCTTTTTTTTTTTATAGCGCAAAAAATAAAAACTGCAGAGGTGATCAAATGCCACCAAAAGAAAGCTTTATTTGTGGTAAAAAAAAAAGGACGCCAATTTTGTTTGGGAGGCGCGTCGCACGACCATGCAATTGTCGGTTAAAGTGGCGAATCGCAAAAAGGGGCATGTACTTTAGTTCTGTGTGAATGCTGGGGCAAAATCGAATGATGTTGGGCTATTTTCTCTCCAGGTCAGCTGTTCATCTTTTTCTAAGAATTGCATTAATCAGGAAAATACTGCAATATGGTCACTAGATGATCATCGGTTCCATCTAGTCACCAAAATCTGTAATTTTATTGATTCGTGTTATTTTTGTGAATGAGGACATCTGACATTATTTTTCCCCTCTATATCCAAAGCCAAATTATTATTTTTTTTTAAATATATTGATAAAAATTAAATATAAAAAAAATCTGCTTTCTGTGTACCTTACAAACATGTATTGGGCATGCACATGCCACTTCAGCCAGAGAGGACATTTAAATGAGATTTGGGGTAGGCTTTAAAAGGCTAGTTAAAATACGTATTTATTTATTTTTCATTGCCATGTTTTCAACAATGGCCAATAATTGTTCTTTAAATTGAGTGTTGCTCTACTCCAAAGTCGGCGGGGGGCTATAAGGCTGGGTTCACACTATCTTTGCATGCGGCTCACAGAATGAGTCCGGTGCATCCTTATTCGCTGTTTCAGGTCTGATTTTCTTGAATTCGGACCAAAAGACGCACAGGACTCCTGTGCAAATGCACACCGGAGCCGCAGCGGAGATATGTGAACCCAGCCTGAATCTTAGGTGCTTGCTTTTCATCGGTGGTGTCGTTCTGTGACACTGTAATTCATAGTATTCATTAAAGCTGTATTAAGATTGCTTTGCTCTCCTCAGTATATACTTTGTGTGTACTGCTGGCAGATTTATTGCACCAAGTGGCAACAAACTTCAGTTTTCTGTTTTAATCTAGAAGTGTATATAAGCATCTGTATTTTTTATGAATGTCTTTTGTGTTCACTGTTGCACAACTATCATATTTTTTTTATTTTTTTTCCCCCCTCACTGGAAGTGTTGTTATTCATAAATGTCAATTAAAACGACTGATATCAATAGTGTGAATGTTCTTTCATAAGAGGGAAGTCACTGTAAGACTAGCCATACAAACATCGATTTTTATCTTTTCACCCCTGCAGTTTGAAAAACCGAAATAGATTTTTATATAAATGAGCCTCACTACCTTTTTCAAAATTGTGAAATCGCAACTGCTTTCAATAAACACTTGTTTTAAGTTGTAAAGCCCTACACAAATTGGGTAGCTTCAGTCTTGCCCTATCGGCTTACCCTTGTATTTTTTGTTTTGTATCAGCTGTGCAATTGGCTTTCTTATGAAAGCGGTTCGAGTGGCCACTGGATCGCTTTCAAAAGCAGCGGAAGGGGTCGTGTCCCATTTTATGTTTTACCAAAAATTCATAAGTGTATATTTTGCCCCCACAAAAATTGCGTTCGAAAAGCTGCTGCGCAAATACTGTGACCAAAAAAAAATAAACTTGCGACTTTTGCCGTTTTATTCTCTGGTCTCTGCAAAAAATAATGGTTGGGAACGCTGTATTTAGCGCTCTTAAAACGCCCTACCAATTGGAATGAATGGGCAGTGCTTGTAAAACCCTTTTTAACCTGCTGCTCCAGTGTGAAAGGGGTATTGAAAGTACCGCAAGGTTGTATGCTAGGGGACATGTTACAGCATGTTAAGGGGTTGTAAAGGAAAAAACATTTTTTCCCTAAATAGCTTCCTTTACCTTAGTGCAGTGCTCCTTCACTTACCTCATCCTTATATTTTGCTTTTAAATGTCCTTATTTCTTCTGAGAAATCCTCACTTCCTGTTCTTCTGTCTGTAACTACACACAGTAATGGGAGGCTTTCTCCCTGGTGTGGAGAAAGCCTCTTGAGGAGGCGAGCAGGAGTGTCAGGACGCCCACTAACACACAGCTCCTTTCTTTATCTGCAAAGTAGAGAGTGTCCTGACTTGCCTCCCCCCCCCCCCTTAAGAGGCTTTCTCCACACCATGCATTACTGTGTGTAGTTACAGACAGAAGAACTGTAAGTGAACATTTCTCAGAAGAAATTGGGACATTTTAAAAGCAAAATAGAAGGATGAGGTAAGTGAAGGAGGACTGCACTAAGGTAAAGGAAGCTATTTAGGGGGGAAAAAAATTCCTTTACAACCCCTTTTAATGTGTTACTTGTGTTGCCTTTGATAGGAGAATGCTATAAAAAGTGTTATCAATTTCTATAAGACCAGAGCATACTTTGACAGCCCTTTTATTGTATGCTCTCCATAATTACGAAATGTAATAAAAATATCATTTGGACTCTCTTGGTTTGAAGGTGTTTTTGCAAGAGATAAAATCTCTAATCGGTGTAATGGTGTGGGGGGTGTTTTCTTGGCCCCTTAGTACCAATTGAGCATTATTTAAACATTACAACCTACCTGAGTTTTGTTGCCGACCATCCCTTTATGACTACAGTGTACCCATCTTCTGATGTCACACAGCTCCAATCATCTCACTACTGGACAATGAGGTCACTCCAATGTCTACCATAGTCACCAGATCTCGTTCAATAGAGCACCTTTGGGATGTGGTGGAACATGAGATTTTCATCATGGATGTGCAGCCAAGAAATCTGCAGAAACTGTGCGATGCTATCATGTCACTATGGACCAAAATCTCTGAGGAATATTTCCAAATCCTTGTTATATCTATGCCACGAAGAATGAAGGCAAAAGGGGTCCCAACCCGGTACTAGCAAGGTGTACATAATAAAGTGGCCAGTGAGTGTACATTGTTCAAAAAAGGGGGAAGTGTTGTGCCAGCACAGCAATGGAAAATTGTGAGGGTTCTGGATTTTGGCGTTGTAGGAAAAAAAAAAAAAAAAAGCACAGAAACAAGAATTGTCCCTGCCATGTAGACCGGAACCACAACCCTTAGGCCTCATGCACGCTGGACGTTAAAACAACGTTATAAAAATGCCAGTAGCTTTGCAGTGAGTTTTTCAATAGCGTATTTTAGTGGTTTTCCACGTTTTTTGGTTAACCACTTAAGACCCGGACCTTTAGGCAGCTAAAGGACCTGGCCAGTTTTTGCGATTCGGCACTGTGTCGCTTTAACTGACAATTGCGTGGTCGTGCGACGTGGCTCCCAAACAAAATTGGTGTTCTTTTCCCCCCCACAAATAGAGCTTTCTTTTGGTGGTATTTTATCACCTCTGTGGTTTTTATTTTTTGCGCTATAAACAAAAATAGAGCGTAAATTTTGAAAAAAATTCAATATTTTTTAACTTTTTGCTATAATAAATATCCCCCAAAAATATATATAAAAAAAAAAATTTCCTCAGTTTAGGCCGATACGTATTCTACCTATTTTTGGTTAAAAAAATCGCAATTAGCGTTTATCGATTGGTTTGCGCAAAATCTATAGCGTTTACAAAATAGGGGATAGTTTTATTGCATTTTACCCTTTCGTCTTCCAGGACAGCCCTGTAGATGTAGCTCCTCCCTCCGGGACAGGAAACACAATCACCCCCAATTACAAAAGGCGGTCCTCCAGGCCTTCTCAGTTTTTTTGTGTTTCCTGCCGGACGGGAGGAGATGCAATCGTGGAACGTGTCTTTTTTAAGGCCTGGTGATGGCACATGGCTTATTCTGTTAGGTAGGGTATTGTTACCCCAAATACCCCCCCTAGGTGGTGAGCCTGTCTGGTGGAGGGTTTGGCACCTTCTAGGAACCTTTTCACAGTGGTGAATGCAGGTCTAGCTGGTTGTAATGTGGTCCACTGTGTTGTTTGTCTTTAACAGGTTAAGGCCCATGATAAGAACCAGCCTCCTAGGAAGAAATGTGCCGTGTGTGGGACAAAGCTAAGTTCTAACTGGGATAAGCCTTTATGTCCTGATTGTGTCAATAGCTTGGTTAACCACTTACCCCCCGGACCATATTGCTGCCCAAAGACCAGAGTACTTTTTGCGATTCGGGACTGCGTCGCTTTAACAGACAATTGCGCGGTCGTGCGACGTGGCTCCCAAACAAAATTGGCGTCCTTTTTTCCCACAAATAGAGCTTTCTTTTGGTGGTATTTGATCACCTCTGCGTTTTTTATTTTTTGCGCTATAAACAAAAATGGAACGACAATTTTGAAAAAAAAATAATATTTTTTACTTTTTGCTGTAATAAATATCCCCCAAAAATATATAAAAAAAACATTTTTTTTCCTCAGTTTAGGCCGATGCGTATTCTTCTACATATTTTTCGTAAAAAAAAATCGCAATAAGCGTTTATTGATTGGTTTGCGCAAAAGTTATAGCGTTTACAAAATAGGGGGTATTTTTATGGCATTTTTATTAATATTTTTTTTTACTAGTAATGGCGGGGATCAGCGATTTGTTTTCGGTATTGCGACATTATGGCGGACACTTCGGACATTTTTGACACATTTTTGGGACCATTGGCATTTTTATAGCGATCAGTGCTATAAAAATGCATTGGATTACTATAAAAATGCCACTGGCAGTGAAGGGGTTAACACTAGGGGGCGGGGAAGGGGTTAAGTATGCCTGGGTGTGTTCTTACTGTAGGGGGGGTGGCCTCACTAGGGGAAACACTGATCCTCGGTTCATACATTGTATGAACCGAAGATCAGCATTTCCCCTGCTGACAGGAACGAGAGCTGTGTGTTTACACACACAGCTCCCGGTCCCCGCTCTGTACCGAGCGATCCTGCTATTGAAAAGAGCTTGGGACTCCTCTGCGATTAGTTTAAAGCCAGCTCTAGCAGCTACTTGTGTAGCAAGGAACTTGGAGTGTTGGCTCACCCAGTTGCAGGCACACATCTTGGCCGGTACCTCCAGACAGGAGCTTCTAAAATCCTTTCCACTCCTATTCAAGGCAGTAGGATTTCTAGCTGACGCCTCAGAGGAGTCAGTAAAGTTGGCTGCCAGGTCAGCAGCTCTTGTCAATGCAGCCAGAAGATCGGTATGGCTGAAAACCTGGACGGGCGATGCCGCCTCAAAATTGAAATTGTGTGGTCTTCCGTTTTCAGGAGACCACCTTTTCGGATCCGGCCTCCAAGAGGCTTTGGAGCGTACTCAGGACAGGAAGAAGGCCTTTCCTGAGAAGAAGAAAAAAACAGAAGGAAAGAGTTTTTTTCGTGGCTTCAAGGGATCAAGCTTTTGGCAAAACCAGAAGAAAGAAGGCCAACCCAAGAAGCACTGGGCAGGTCACAAGGGTCGTGGTAGAGGAGGAATCCTATTCAATCCTCCTCAACCCGCCCCAAAACCGCAGTGACTCCTGTGTCCCCGTGGGAGGAAGGTTGGGGCAGTTCCTCCCACAATGGACCAAGGCAACCTCAAGCCCGTTCATTCTAGATCTAATAAAGAACGGATACAAGCTGGAGTTTGCGTCACTGCCTCACTTGAACTTCATGGTGACTCAGCCACCCAGGGAAAAAGCAAAGGCAGAGGCTCTCATGCTGTCTCTAGGAGAATTGGTGGATCAGAGAGTCCTAATTCCGGTACCCCTGGAGGAGCAGGGACAGGGAGTATATTCCCATATTTTTATCGTAAAGAAACCATCAGGGAAGTTCAGGATGATCCTGAACCTCCGGCCCCTGAACAAATTTGTAAAATACAAAAGGTTCAGAATGGAGTCGATCTTTACGGTATCAAGATGTCTGTTCCCGGGGTGTTACATGGCGACCCTGGATCTCAGGGATGCTTACCTGCACATCCCTATACATCCAGATTACCAAAAATTCCTCAGGGTGGCAGTAAGGGTAACTCTAGGGGTTCAGCACTATCAGTTCCAAGCCCTGCCCTTTGGGCTATCCTCGTCACCGAGAATTTTTACCAAGGTTCTGGCAGAGGCTCTTGCCCCTCTCAGGGACCAAGCGATCACAGTAATCCCATATTTGGACGATCTACTGTTCGTAGCAAGATCGGCTCAACAGTTAGAGAGGGATTTACTGGTAGCGCAGGAGTTTCTCTCCTCACTCGGATGGATAATCAACCGGGACAAATCACAGTTGGTGCCATCCCAGGAGGTAGTATACCTAGGGTACAAGATATCTTCGGTAAAGAGAAAAATTTATCTCCCCGAGGAAAAAGTTACCAAAGTAAATCAGGCGGTAGCCCAGTTACAGTCCAATCAGTGGACTTCAATCAGAGAAGTAATGAGGGTCCTGGGATTCATGACATCCTGTTTCAAGGGGAATGGTCGTTGCATCCGGAGGTGTTTCAACTCCTTTGCCAGAGGTGGGGCACGCCAGGCGTGGATCTACTGGCTTTTCGACTCAATCGCAAGGCGTCGAGGTTCGTGGCCAGGTCCAGAGATCCCTGGGCAGACGCATCAGTGGCCCCGTGGGGTCAGTATCGGCTAAACTATGCCTTTTCCTATTGAAGTTGCTTCCTCGTCTGCTCCGGAGAGTCGAGACCTAAGGGGATCCCGATAATTATAATCGCTCCGGATTGGCCCCGGCGTCCCTGGTACACTGACCTTGTGCGCCTAGTGACGGATGCGCCCTGGCGGTTGCCAATGGGGGAGGACCTTCTGTCTCAAGGTCCCATAATTCATCCTGCTTTACAGTCGCTGGCTTTAACGCCATGGCTATTGAAAGCCAGGTACTAAGGGACCGAGGTCTGTTGGATTCGGTCATCTTAACCATGCTGAGGGCGCGAAAGTCATCTTCTCGGAAGATCTACCATCGCACTTGGAAGGCCTACATCTCTGTGTGTGAGGAGATGGAGTGGCGTCCACGGGCATATTCGGTTTCCAGGGTCCTGCTGTTTTTACAGCGTGGAGTGGATCAGAAACTTGGCTGTTTTCTTTCAATGACCCTTGGCGACCCAAGAGAAATTCCTCTCTTGACACTATCTCAGAAAGTGGCTTTTCTGGTGGCCATTTCATCTGTCAGACGAGTTTCTGGCGGCCTTGTCTTGCAGGTCACCTTACTTGGTACTCCATAAGGATAAAGCGCTGCTACGCCCGCAGCCTTCTTTTCTTCCGAAGGTGGTTTCAGCTTTTCACCTAAATGAGGACATTGTACTTCCTTCTTTGTGTCCTCGGCCGTCGCTTCCCAAAGAGGCTGCGTTACATACCTTGGACGTGGTACGCGCTCTGCGGGTGTACCTGTCTGCTACGGCTCCTTTCCGGGGGTCTGACTCACTGTTTGTGTCAGTGTCTGGTCCACAAAAGGACCTGGCGGTCCCGTCGGCCATCATTTCTCGGTGGATCAGGCAGACCGTCATCCAGGCTTACACCCTTAAGGGGCGGGTGCCTCCCTTTCCTGTTACGGCACATTCTACCAGAGCTATTGGTGCCTCCTCCAACATCGAGTGTCTATCTCACAGGTGTGTAAGGCGGCGACTTGGTCGTCCATTCACACATTTTCCAAGGTTGATGTGAGTGCATCTTCAGATGCTTCCTTCGGCCGCAAGGTTGTGCAGGCGGCTGTTTAAAGTTGCAACTCCTCCGTTGAGGAGCTCTGTTTGTTTGGGGTGAAGTTAGATTTTGATTGCTGTTCCCACCCCTCGTTTTTTTTACACTGCTTGGGAACGTCGCACAAGTCAAGATTTAAGGAAGCTGTGTCCATCCATGGACGAAAAGAGAAAATAGGATTTTTTGTACTCACCGTAAAATCCTTTTCTCTGTCGTCCATGGACGGACACAGCACCCACCCCTCCTTTTTAAGTTTGTACTGCTTTTTACGAACTGAGCTGCTGACTGCAGGGCGAAGGGTTATGTCTGGAGGGACCGCCCCCTGGACGAGGCTGTTCAACTCTGTTTAAAGTAACGTATTAAATATCTAACATGTTCTGCCTAGTCCTCTCCTATAGAACAGGAACATAACCCACAAGTCAAGATTTAAGGAAGCTGTGTCTCCGTCCATGGACAACAGAGAAAAGGATTTTAAGGTGAGTACAAAAAAATCCTATTCTCTCTTAAATGCTAGAAACTGAAAAGACAGCAATCGGAAATGTGCTCCTTATCACGTCTGATTTCAGCTATCGTAACATCAGTTGAGACTGTGTTTTTTTGTAGAGGATGCAGATTTTTTTTCAAACATTGTAAGATATATACTGGTCGGCCATAACTTTATGACCACCCACCTCTATTAATGTTCAGGCCTCCATAGACGACATGGATTTCAGCCAATTTTAATCGTGACTGCGACATTGCAGCGGACAGATCAGACACTTTTTTGAAACATTGACATTTCTACAGCGATCAGTGATATAAATCGCCACTGATTACTGTATAAATGTCACTGGCAGGAAAGGGGTTATCACTAGGGGGCGATCAAGGGGTTAAAAACCACTTCCCTACCGCCGGTCGTCATATGACATCCTGGCTTTTTGCAGCCGGCGATTCTGTGCATGATAAGAAAAATCGTGCCGCTTGATCGTCCTTATAGGCATCCTTATCCCGCTGCCATCTGGTGCTTCTCCGGGCTCTCCCGTGCCATTGGGGGCACGGAGAACTAATCAGCCGGTGCCCGATGACGACGATAGAGATTTCCAGTGACCAGATGGTCACCAGTTATCTCTATGACCGTCAGAGGCCTGGGCGCGACGTTATGACGTCACGCCCGGGATCCCGAATGGAAACAAAGTCGCAGTCGCGACTGTCAGCATGAGATCAGTGATTTTTTTTCTCAATCTTATGCTTTCCAGCCTGGAGGAGAGATGTGGGGTCTTATTGAACCCGCATCTCTCCATAAAGAGGACCTGTCACAATAGATTCCTATTACAAGGTATGTTTAAATTCCTTGTAATAGGAATCAAAGTGATCAAAAAAAGTGTAAAAATTAAAAAATTAAGTACAAAAAAATAATAAAAAATAAATTTAAAATGCCCCTGTCCCCGGTAGCTCGCAGTCAGAAGCGAAAACACACCTAAGTCCCGCCCACATATGTAAACGCCGCTCAAACCACACATGTGCAGTATTGCCGCGTGCGTTAGAGCGTGTGCAACAATTTTAGCACTAGACCTCCTCTGTAACTCTAAACTGGTAACCTGTAAAAAAAAATGTAAGCGTCGCCTATAGAGATTTTTAAGTACCAAAGTTAATGTTTACTAGTTTAGAGTTACAGAGGAGGTCTTTTTCTAGAATTATTGCTCTGGCTCTGATGACTGTGGTGATACCTCACATGTGTGATTTGAACATCTACATCTACTAGCAACAGTCACTTTATATATATATATATATATATATATATATATATATATATATATATATATATATATATATATATATATATTGTGAGGGGTTAGCTCGGTAGCGGGGTGTGTGACCCCTTGGATGGGTTCACCACACACTGAACTTATACAGACTGGCAATCAAAAACGGTTGAAAACAAAGTTTCTGGTTTATTTTTCCATCTTGCTGGAAAACAATTGCAAGTATCCAAACAGCATAAACAAAATCAAAACATAAAATAAATCCTAGCCACGCTGGGCGTCTACCTTCCACACAGGAACCTATCTATGAAGTCTAACACAGCCTAGCGCTGGATAGACAGTGCTGCTCATACAGCAAACAATAGTCTTTTGATTTTGTTATCACACAGAAAAAAAACAATGGTCTCCTCACCTCATCAGGCACTGCTCTCCTACTCACACAGCCTTAGGAGTGATGCAGCAATCAAGTGGTAACCCTCTGGCTACTTATAAAGGCCTTGATTGCTTTATTCTGAACAGCTGAAGTTTTCTAAAGGCCTCTAGCCTTCCTCTGTCTATGTTTGTAGCCGACGCCCGATAATAATCTGTGTATCGTCTAAACAAGGCAGAAATGTATGTCCCGGCAGTGACAACACCCACAGATTTACCTGCCTTCCTGTCACATACCCCCCCCTCTTGTTTCAACCCTAGGGTTGGGACACAGGTTGCCAGGCAGGCATGCACTCGGGACAACCCATCTGCATTCCCCATTTCAGCACCGGGGCGATGCGTCACCACAAAACTAAATTCTTGGAGGGCCAGGAACCACCTATTTATCCTCCTATTGGTCTCTTTGTTCTGTGCCATCCACTTCAACGGGGCATGATCCGTCACCAGCTCAAACTGTCTACCCACGAGGTAGTACCGGAGAGAATCCAAAGCCCATTTCACCGCCAAACATTCTTTCTCAATGGTGGCATAATTCTCTTCATGGGCCTTCAACTTTCGGCTGAGGTACATAACAGGGTGTTCCTCCCCCTTGATAACCTGAGACAGTACAGCTCCTAAACCCACATTTGACGCATCTGTCTGAACCACAAAGTCCCGTGAGAAATCGGGCGAATTTAAAACTGGCTGACTACATAAGGCCTGTTTTAAAGCTTGAAAAGCCGTTTCTGCTTCGGGAGTCCATTTGGTCATTACAGACTCCTTCCCCTTGGTCAAATTGGTCAGGGGAACAGCCTGTGAGGCAAAATGGGGGATAAAGCGGCGATAGTAGCCTGCGATACCCAAAAATGCACGAACCTGTTTCTTGTTGGTGGGACGTGGCCAATCCTGAATAGCCTCAACTTTGTTTATTTGGGGCCTAATTAGACCTCTTCCAATAGTATACCCCAGATACTTTGCCTCTTCTAGCCCAAGGGTACATTTTTTTGGATTAGCTGTAAACCCGGCTTTCCAGATGGAATCCAACACAGCCTGAACTTTTGGCAAGTGTGATTCCCAATCCTCACTGTGAATGACAACGTCATCGAGGTATGCAGCAGCATAGGCTCGATGAGGCCGAAGGGTCTTATCCATGACGCGTTGGAATGTGGCGGGAGCATTTTGTAACCCAAAAGGCATTCTCCGATATTGGAAAGATCCGTCTGGAGTTACAAATGCTGTTTTTTCCCTGGCCGACATCGAGAGAGGAATTTGCCAATAACCCTTGGTAAGGTCTAACGTTGTCATGTACCGAGCAGTGCCTAGGCGATCAATCAGTTCATCTATGCGGGGCATGGGATAGGTGTCAAACTTAGTGATTTGATTAAGGCGGCGAAAGTCATTACAAAACCGCCAATTTCCATCGGGTTTGGGCACTAAGACAATGGGACTTGACCAATCACTATTTGACTCTTCTATCACCCCCAGCTCAAGCATTTGTTTTACTTCCTGGCGAATTGCCTCTCGCCGGGCTTCTGGAATTCTATAGGGCTTCAACTTGACCTTATCCCCTGGGGTGGTGATAATGTCATGTTCAACTCCGGAGACCCAACCTGGCAGGTCTGAAAACTTCTCCTTATTACGGAACACAAATTCTTTAACCTCCTGTTTCTGCGTTTTGGATAGAGTCTCCGCTATCCCAACTTCAGGGACAGTCCGGTCAAATGGAGCATAAACTCGGGCAGTCTCAGCGACCAAGGACTCTCTCTCCTTCCATGGTTTCAGCAAGTTCACGTGATAGAGCTGCTCAGGTTTTCGTCTTCCCGGTTGGCTAATTTTATAATTCACCACTCCCACTTTTTCCAACACTTCATATGGACCCTGCCATTTGGCTAGGAATTTACTCTCGACCGTGGGGACCAACACCAACACCCTATCACCAGGTGCAAAGGAACGGACCTGGGCCCCACGATTGTAAACCCTTTGTTGAGCCAATTGGGCTTGGGCTATATGTTCCTTCACAATCGGCATTACTTGGGCAATTCTGTCTTGCATTTGGGCCACATGTTCAATCACACTTCGATGGGGTGAACTCTCACTCTCCCATGTTTCCCTGGCAATGTCCAGTAGGCCCCGAGGGTGCCTCCCATACAGTAGCTCAAACGGAGAGAACCCTGTGGACGATTGGGGAACCTCTCTTATTGCAAACATTAGATAAGGGAGCAGATAATCCCAATTCTTTCCGTCTTTATCCACCACCCTCCTCAACATTTGTTTTAAGGTTTTATTAAACCTCTCCACTAACCCGTCTGTCTGAGGGTGATATACGGATGTACGTAGTTGGGTCACTTTCAGGAGTTTACAAAGTTCTTTGGTCACCCTAGACATAAACGGGGTGCCCTGGTCAGTTAGGACTTCCTTAGGGAGACCCACACGGCTGAAAACCTGAAATAATTCTTTGGCAATTGTTTTAGCAGAGGTGTTTCGGAGAGGAATCGCTTCTGGGTACCGGGTGGCATAGTCCATTATTACCAAGATGTGCTGGTGCCCTCTAGTGGACTTCAACAAGGGGCCAACCAGGTCCATGGCGATCCTCTCAAAAGGGACCTCTATAATGGGCAGGGGTACCAACGGACTGCGGAAATGTGGCATTGGTGCAGTAATCTGACACACTGGACAGGAAGAGCAGTACAATTCCACTTCTTTAGTGATCCCAGGCCAATAAAACCTCTGGGTGATCCTCTCCCGGGTTTTTTCCGCTCCCAAATGTCCCCCAAGAATATGCCCATGGGCCAGTTCCAAAACCATCTTGCGGTACGGTTTAGGCACTACCAGTTGCTCAATGGTGTCATCTATCCTCTGTGACACTCTATATAACAGGTCCCTTTCAATAATAAAGTAAGGGAGGGCAACCCTCTCGTCAGGATTAACTAACTCCCCATCTACCTTCACTGCATTCTCTCGGGCTCTTAGCAATGTGGGGTCCCTTAATTGCTCAGTGACAAAGTTTTCTCTGTGCACCTCGAGATCATCAAACCCTATCGGCCGCTGTTCCTCTTCTGAGGTAGCAGGCTCCTCCCTAGGGACTGGTGATTCCCCTGCTAATACTGAGAATGGAAACTCAGGAGAATCCTCACAGTTAGAGGTTTCTGGAATAGATGGTTCAGACTCAGAAGAACCACCTACTGAGGAATCTGGGCAGTCCCAGAGTTCCCAGAATTTTGGGAAATCCCTTCCCACAATGGCGTCATGTGGCAGTTTGGGAACTAAACCTACCTGGTGACACAAGTTACCGAGGGAGGTTTCAAAGGAAACGGTAGTCACCGGATATTCTCGAGTGTCCCCATGTACACAAACTACAGCCATTTTCCTCGGATGTAAGGTTTTTCCTACCACTAGGTCACTTTTCACTAAGGTGACCAGGCTACCTGAATCCAACAATACCACAACATTTTTACCATCTAAGCACATTCTATATAACGGTTTCTTATTTCCCTTTACTGCAGTGCATGTGGTTGCAAAAAGGGACTGTCGTCTCTCGGTAAGAAAGTCACATTGCATGGGTTCATCACCCGCTGGGCAAACGGCTGCTACATGTCCCTCTTCATGGCAACGGTAACAGATCAACCTTCTGGTCCTCTCCTGTGGGATGGGTCTTCCAGGTCGCTCTCGCCAAACATTAGCAGTAGTCCCGATAGTTCCTCTAGTTGCTCCTTGGTACCTCTCTCCACCCCCGTCCCTTGATGCAGTCTTACCTATAGGTGGGAACGGTCTGGTCTTGGGGTGAAAAGTCTGTGCGTCTCGGGTGGAAGAGGACAAACTCTCCGTTGTTAGGTACCTTTCGACCAGGTCTACAAGTTTGTCTGCAGTATCCGGACCACCATGGTTCACCCATTTCTGCAGAGTGTTAGGAAGAGACCTGAGAAATTTGTCCATGACTACTCGCTCCAAAATTTTTGGTCCGGACAGAGTTTCTGGCTGCAGCCACTTCTTAGCCAAATGGATAAGATCATACATCTGTGACCGAGGTGGCTTCCTCTGCTGATAACTCCAATTGTGGACCCGCTGGGCACGGACATCCAGGGTTACACCAAAACGTGCCAATATTTCCTCTTTTAATCGATCATAGTTCTTTGCGTCTGCAAGCTCTAAATCGAAATATGCCTTTTGGGCTTCTCCAGATAATAGGGGAGCCACTAGTCCAGCCCACCGGTCTTTAGGCCAATTCTCTCTTTCCGCTGCTCTCTCAAACGTGGTCAGAAACATCTCAGGGTCCTCATCTGCAGTCATCTTTGGCAATAAGTGTCGCACCTGAAAAGTCGGTACGTTACTGGCCTGACTCCCAGCCTCGGTCTGCTGTCTCTGAAGTTGTTTCACGATGGCCTCCATTTGCTGCTGGTGTCTCTGTTCCAAGCCTGCAATGCTTTCTTGGTGAGCTTGTTGTTGAGCTGCAATGCTCTCTTGGTGAGCCTGTTGTTGAGCTGCAATGCTCCGCTGCAAAGCTGCATTCGTCTGTTGTTGACTTGCATTTGCCTGTTGTTGATTTGCATTTGCTAAAGCCAGCTGTTTCAGTATCTCCTCCATTTTGGGTTCACTTTAGTTGCCCGCGGCACTCCACCATATGTGAGGGGTTAGCTCGGTAGCGGGGTGTGTGACCCCTTGGATGGGTTCACCACACACTGAACTTATACAGACTGGCAATCAAAAACGGTTGAAAACAAAGTTTCTGGTTTATTTTTCCATCTTGCTGGAAAACAATTGCAAGTATCCAAACAGCATAAACAAAATCAAAACATAAAATAAATCCTAGCCACGCTGGGCGTCTACCTTCCACACAGGAACCTATCTATGAAGTCTAACACAGCCTAGCGCTGGATAGACAGTGCTGCTCATACAGCAAACAATAGTCTTTTGATTTTGTTATCACACAGAAAAAAACAATGGTCTCCTCACCTCATCAGGCACTGCTCTCCTACTCACACAGCCTTAGGAGTGATGCAGCAATCAAGTGGTAACCCTCTGGCTACTTATAAAGGCCTTGATTGCTTTATTCTGAACAGCTGAAGTTTTCTAAAGGCCTCTAGCCTTCCTCTGTCTATGTTTGTAGCCGACGCCCGATAATAATCTGTGTATCGTCTAAACAAGGCAGAAATGTATGTCCCGGCAGTGACAACACCCACAGATTTACCTGCCTTCCTGTCACAATATATATATATATATATACACATACATATTTTCTTTGTATATTGCTAGATTATATAGATTATTTTCACCTGATTGACTCATTTGAACACCGTTTACATTTGTGGATGTGATTTACGTATGCGGTTTCTTGGCTACGCAAGCACGGGGGCGCTTAAAAATTATAATATTTTTTATTCGTATTTAATTTTTTTAACTGTCCCTTTATTTATTTTTTTCTGATCAATTTTATTGCAGTCAGAAGGAATTCCTCCTTTGCACTTAAAGGGGTTGTAAAGGAAAAAAAATATTTTCATAATAAGCATCCTTTACCTGCAGACATTCCTCTTTTCACTTCCTCATTGTTAGTTTTTGCTCAGAAGTTGCTCTCTTTCTTCTCTGTTCTGTTCACTTCCTGCTTGTCTGATTGTTACTGACCACTGTGAAGGGAGGCTTTACTGCGGTGGTCAGTGATGTGCTCGCCCCCTCCTGGGAACTACATCTGTGCGGCGGGACGCTCTCTACGTGTTAGAGACTTCAAGGAGGTGTGAATTACTGGGCGTGCTGGGAAATGTAGCTCTTACATGAACGAGCGCCGCAAACCAGGAAGTGAATGAGAGAACAGAAACTAGAACGTCGGAGGTGATATAGATGAAGGAATTTAATAGGTATTTACTCGTTTTTTAACAGATTCATTACACTATTCTGCCTTGCAGACATTACATTTTAGGCAAAACATTTTTTTCCTTTACAACTCCTTTAAAAGTATTAAGATTGCCAAAATCCAATGCTTTGGTTGTGCTGACAATATTTCTGCCTGTACTATGGACAGTATTCCTGCCTGCTGCCTGGACGATTGCTTTTTCTGTCGCTGACCACATCTCTGCCTGCTGCCTGGACCGATGCTCTCCTCTGTGGACCACTGCACTACTAAAACCACAGGTAATCTTTTGTTATTTGGTATGTACATGCTGTTTTAGAAATATGAAGGGCCTTCAAAATTGTGATCGGTAGTCAGAAAATGATATGTGTAATTTATGCTCGTAGAACGCCTGGAGGTGCTACTTGGATGTTGGGCCTCTGTATGTGGCTAGGCTGTATAAAAGTCTGACACATGTGGTATCGCATAGCATGAGTAGCAGAATGTATTTGCCCCATACACACGATCCGGCTTTTGCCCGGCCAAACTAACATCCGGAATTCCGATGGAATTCCATCAAAGTAAAAGAGAACATGTTCTCTAAACTCTGAGGGAATTCCTCGGAAAAAAGTCAGATGGGGCATACACACGGTCGGAATTTCCGATGGAAAAATTCCGTCTGACTTTTTCCATCGAAAATTTCAATCGTGTGCACGGGGCTTTAGAAATAACCTGTTAATATACCGTATTTATCGGCGTATACCGCGCACTATTTTGCCCTGAAAATCGTGGGTGCGCGGTGTACGCCGATACCCGCTTTCCCGCCATGAGTTTGAATACTGCGCCGGCATATACCGAGTACACTCGTGTATCTTCGGGCAGTCTCGGCACCTCTCGCGCTGACGTCCTGCGCGAGAGTTTACAGGACATCAGCGCGAGAGTTGCCGAGCCTGCCCGACGATACACGAGTGTACTGCGCTCGGTATATGTCGGCGCAGTATTCAAACTCGTCGCGGGAAATGAGCGGGGAGGACGCCGCAGAAGGATGCCGGACCCGACGAAGAGGACACCCGGAAGCCGCAGAAGGACCCGTACCCGATGAAGAGGACCCCTGGAAACCGCAGAAGGACCTGTACCAGACGAAGAGGACACCCGAAGCCGCAGACGGACGCCGGACCCGACGAGGCCGCCGATGGACGCCGCGCAAGACACCAAAACTGTAAGTACAAAAAAAACTTTTTTTCCACAGGATTGGGGGCAACTTTAGGGGTGCGCGGTATACGCGGGAGCGCGTTATACCGCGATAAATACGGTAACAAGTTTGTGTAAAGAAATAAAAATGAATTTCCTAATTTTCCCCAAAATTGTGGGGGAAAAAATTACAACTTCAAAAAACTCACCATGCCTCTTACTAAATACGTTGGACGGTATACTTTCCAAAAAGGGCTCCTTTGGGGGGTGTGTATACTTTCCTGGCTTGTTAGTATCTCAAGAAATTAGATATGCTGTCAGTACATCCGGTGTGATCCGATGTGATCAATTTTCAGTGATTGGCACCATACCATAAACTCTATAACTTTCACACAGACTAAATAATATCCACTAATTTGGAAACGGCTTCATTCCAGTCTGCTGTATGTAAACACAGAAGCAGCGTCACGTCGTCACTTCCGGTTTACTCGGCTGCCAATGGCGCCGGGTTTATAAAAAATACAGTATTCAGAATCGCAGTTTTTGGCGATCTGAATACTTTGAAGTGCAAAGGAGGGATCGGAGGTCTTTTAGACCTCCGATCCCTCCATAAAGAGTACCTGTCACCACCTGTTACTGTCACAAGGGATGTTTATATTCCTTGTGACAGCAGTAAAAGTGATCAAATTTTTTATTTTATTTTTAAAACAATGTAAAAAAATAAAAATTAATAAGAAAAAAATCAATTTAAAGTCGAGTTTCCATCCCAAATTTATTTTTCATTATTGTGCTCATAAAAATGGCCCGGATTCACGTAGAAGAGCGCATCTTTGTGTGGGCGTAACGTATCCTATTTACGTTAAGCCTCCGCAACTTAGACAGGCAAGTGCAGTATTCACAAACCAAAGTTGCGGCGGCGTAGCGTAAATAGGCCGGCGTAAGCCCGCCTAATTCAAATGTGGAAGATGTGGGCGTGTGTTATGTAAATTTATTGTGACCCCACGTAAATGACGCTTTTTACGAACGGCGCATGCGCCGTCCGTGAAAGTATCCCAGTGCGCATGCTCCAAATTAACCCGCAAGAAGCCAATGCTTTCGACGTGAACATAAATGACGTCCCAGCCCTATTCGCGAACGACTTAAGCAAACTACGTAAACCGTGAAAAATTTGATGCTGTTCCGACGTCCATACCTAACATTGGTACACCTCATCTAGCAGGGGTAACTTTACGCCGGAAAAAGCCTTACGTAAACGTCGTATCTGTTCTGCTACGGCCGGGCGTACGTTCGTGAATAGGCGTATCTAGCTGATTTACATATTTCTAGGCGTAAATCAGTGTACGCGCCCCTAGCGGCCAGCGTAAATAAGCACCCCTGTCCCAGCAAGCTCGCGCAGCAAAGAAAACGCATACGCAAGTCACGCCCGCATATGTAAACGGTGTTTAAATCACGCATGTGAGGTATCGCTGCAATCATCAGAGAGCAATAATTCTAGCACTAGACCTCCTCTTTAACTCTAATTTGGTAGCCGTTATTATTTTTTTAAAGCCTCTGGAGATTTTTAGGTACCGTTTTTTTTCGCCATTCCACGAGTGTGCACAATTTCAAAGTGTGACGTGTTTAGTATCTATTTACTCTGCGTAACACCATCTTTCACATTATACAAAAAAATTGGGCTAATTTTACTGTTTCATTTTTTTTTTTCAATTCATGAATGTGTTTGAATTGCATAACTACTGTGTGACATAAAATATTGCAACAATCGCCATTTTATTCTCTAGATTCTCTGCTAAGAAAATATATATAATGTTTGATATACAGATTATTGACAGTCCCGGGGGATGATGGCGTCATACGATGGGGTCACCGGGTGACATCACCCGGTGACCTCGCCCCATGCCTATATAAATGGTTGCGCCTCGCTCACACGGCATTACAGCGGGAGAGATCGTCGAGTCAACATCGTGACAGGAGAAGAGGGAAGAAGACGGCGGAGAAGACCGGGCACCCGCTAGTAAAAGAGCTGCAAGAAGATAGCGGAGGGGCCCGGCAGAAAGCACCGGAGAGTGCGGAGAAGAAAGCGGAGAGTCAGAAGAGACCCCCGGATTTGGAAAAAGACCCTAGAAGTCGGAAGAGACCCCCCCAAAGTCGGAAGAAGACCCCCGGAGCTGCCTAATAAATTACTTTAAAACCTGTCTAGTGTGTGTTTTTTTTTTTTTACACTTTTTCCCCCCAGGTGAATGGGTAGGGGTATGATGTACCCCATACTCATTCACATAGTGTGGGGGGGCCAGGATCTGGGGGCCCCCATATTCTGATAAGCCCCCTGCAGGCAGACCCCGACAACCAACGGCCAGGGTTGTCGGAAAGAGGCCCTGTACTCATCAACATGGGGACAGGGTGCTTTGGGGTGGGGGGGCCGCAGGGAGCCCCCTTGCCCCAAAGCACTCAACCCCCCCATGTTAAGGCAATGTGGCCTGGTACGGTTCAGGAGGGGGGGGCCCGCTCGCTTGTCCCCGCCCCTTTTCCTGACCGGCCGGGCTGCATACTCGGATAAGGGTCTGGTGTGGATTTTGGAGGGGACCCCCACGTCGTTTTTTCGGCGTAGGGTTTCCCCTTTAAATCCGTACCAGACCCAAGGGCCTGGTATGCTCTTAGAGGGGGAACCAATGCCAGTTTTTTATTTAAAATTTGACGTGGAGTTCCCCTTCAAGTTAAGCAGAGCACAAGTCGCATGCCAAAGTCGGAGCATGCAAGACGGCGTTCCGACTTTGATCCAACTTCAATGATATTCAATGGAGTGAAGTAGGACCAAAGTCGGACCAAAGTAGTGCAGGGAGCATTTTCAAAGTCGGACCGACTTGTGTCAGACCAGTTAAGGCGGCTTTCATAGGGAAACATTGATTTTCACACGTCATGCCACATGAGCTCCCAATGTCGGAGCGTATGTCGGACAAGTGTGAACCCAGCCTGAAAGCTGAAAATTGGCCTGGGCAGGAAGGTGCATTAGTGCCTGGTATTGAAGTGGTTAAAGTAGAACTATGTAATGGGAAACACTCCGATGTGGACACTCTGGTGGGGACACTTGATGTAAGGGGACACTCTGATGGGGACACCTGATGTAAGGGGACACTCTGATGGGGACACCTGAAGGAAGGGGGAACTCTTATGGGGACAACTGATGTTAGAGGACACTCTGATGTGGACACCTGATGTAAGAGGGGAACACTGATCAAAACACCCAATATAAGTGGGCACTCTGATGGGGACACCTGATGTAAGGGGGACTCTGATGGGGACACTTGATGTAAGGGGACACTCTGATGGGGACACTTGATGTAAGAGAGAACTCTGATGGGGACACCTGATGTAAGGGGATAATCTGATGGGGACACTTGATGTAAGGAGACACTCTGTTGGGGACATGATGTAAGAGGGCAACACTGATGAAAACACCCAATATAAGTGGGCACTCTGATGGGGACACCTGATGTAAGGGGGCACTCTGATGGGGGCACTTGATGTAAGGCGGCAATCTGATGGGGACACCTGATGTAAGGGGGACTCTGATGGGGACAGCTGATGTAAGGGGATAATCTGATGGGGGCACTTGATGCAAGAGGGAACTCTGATGGGTACACCTGATGTAAGGGGGGCACTCTGATGGGGACACTTGATGTAAGGGGACACTCTGATGGGGACACCTGATGTATGAGGACACCTGATGTAAGGGGGACTCTGATGGGGACAGCTGATGTAAGCGGACACCTGATGTAAGGGGATAATCTGATGGGGCCACCTAATGTAAGGGGACACTCTGATGGGGACACTTGATGTAAGGGGACACTCTGGTGGGGACACCTGATGTAAGGGGACACTGATGGTGGCACTTGATGTAAGGAGACACTTGATGTAAGGGGACAATCTGATAGGGGCCACCTGATGTAAGGGGACACTCTGATGGGGACACCTGATGTAAGGGGGACTCTGATGGGGACACTTTATATAAAGGGACATTCTAATGGGGGCACTCTGATGGGGACACCTGATGTAAGGGGGCACTCTGATGGGGATGCTTGATGTAAGGGGACACCTGATGTAAGGGGACTCAAATGGGGGCACTTGATGTAAGGGGACACTTGGCGTAAGGGGACACTCTGATGGGGACACCTGATGTAAGAGGGACACTTGATGTAAGGTGACACTTGATGTAAGGGGGCCCACCTGATGGGACACCTGATGTAAGAGGGAATTCTGATGGGGACACCTGATGTAAGGGGGACTCTGATGGGGACACTTGATGTAAGGGGACACCTGATGTAAGGGGGACTCTGATGGGGACACTTGATGTAAGGGGACACCTGATGTAAGGGGACAATCTGATAGGGGCCATCTGATGTAAGGGGACACCTGATGACACTTGATATAAGGGGACACTCTAATAGGGGCACTCTGATGGGGACACCTGGTGTAAGAGGGAACTTTGATGGGAACACCTGATGTAAGGGGGCACTCTGATGGGGACACCTGGTGTTAGGGGACTCAGATGGGGGCACTTGACGTAAGGGGACACTCTGATGGGACACCTGATGTAAGAGGGCAATCTGATGGGGACACCTGATCTAAGGGGGACTCTGATGGGGACACCTGATGTAAGGGGACACTGATTGGGCCACTTGATGTAAGGGGACACCTGATGTATGGCAGACTCTGATGGGGACACCTGATGTAAGGGGACACTCTGATGGGGACACCTGATGTATGGGGGACTCTGATGGGGACACCTGATGTATGGGGGACTCTGATGGGGACACTTGATGTAAGGGGACACTCTGATGGGGACACCTGATGTATGGGGGACTCTGATGGGGACACCTGATGCATGGGGGACTCTGATGGGGACACTCTGAAGGGGACACCTGAGAATCTGCTGCCAGCCCATGTAACTATGGCGATGTGAATGAGCCGTAATAAATGTGAACTTCCATTGCCCCCTGTGTGGTGGACATTCATGTACTGTGTTGGGACTTGTAGTCCTCCATTCCTGACAACTTTCTGACCTGGAAATGCGTTTCTGAGGGGGGATAGTTGGGGGTCCTCCATATTTGTATTATTTCCTGTCAGAATGTTCTAGAACACCCCCTCGTATGTACACTTAGAGGGAACTTCACCGAAAAATAACTTTATTCGCTCAGAAGTCATCGGTGGAGTGCCCCTCATGACCGGGCACAGCCCCCCCGGAAATACCGGGCGATAATTCGGACTATCTCGGGGTATTTTTTGCCCTTTTCCCCGTGGTATCGCACGGTGGGCGGGGCCACGTTACAGACATTTTACCACAGATTCCATTTCCCCGCCCACAATTACCGCCAAAAAAAAAAAAATTAGAAAAAATCCGATCGTGGCAGAGCCGGGGAGTCCGGGGCTCATCCATCCCGCCTGTCCGGGACACGGCCCGGGGACTTTCGGGGTCTGTTCGGCGGCTGCTGCTGGCGGTCAGGGACCCCTCCTCTGTCGGCTTGTGTCTGGGGAAAGATGGCGGCCGGGGCCCACAGCTGAGGAGTGGCCGGAGAAGGTAAGGAGGCACCCCGCCCCCCGGGTACCGCCACACCGGGGAGACACAGGAGGAGGCCGCACATCCCGGAGTGACCCCCCCAATACCCACCGGACTGTCCCCCTCTACCCTCATACTGTGCGACACAACACCCTCTATGACAGAACACCCCCCCCCCCCCATGTACTGCGATCCTCTGCGACACCATGCCCAGCCCGCGCCCCCCTCCCCCCCTGTACACTGATCATGTGTTGTGTCACCCAGCCTGGAGCTCCTTCCTGTACTCCTCTCCACCCCACCCTCCTCTATATCACCTCTGTCCATACAACTCCTCTCCTCCCCACCCTCCTCTATATCACCTCTGTCCATACACTCCTCTCCTCCCCACCCTCCTCTATTATCACCTCTGTCCATACACTCCTCTCCTCCCCACCCTCCTCTATATCACCTCTGTCCACACACTCCTCTCCTCTCCACCCTCCTCTATCACCTCTGTCCATACACTCCTCTCCTCCCACCCTCCTCTATATCACCTCTGTCCACACACTCCTCTCCTCTCCACCCTCCTCTATCACCTCTGTCCATACACTCCTCTCCTCCCCACCCTCCTCTATCACCTCTGTCCATACACTCCTCTCCTCTCCACCCTCCTCTATATCACCTCTGTCCATACACTCCTCTCCTCCCCACCCTCTCTATCACCTCTGTCCATACACTCCTCTATATCACCTCTGTCCATACACTCCTCTCCTCCCCACCCTCCTCTATCACCTCTGTCCATACACTCATCTCCTCCCCACCCTCCTCTATATCACCTCTGTCCATACACTCCTCTCCTCTCCTCCCCACCCTCCTCTATATCACCTCTGTCCATACACTCATCTCCTCCCTCCTCTATATCACCTCTCATCTCTGTCCATACACTCCTCTCCTCTCCACCCCACCCTCCTCTATAATATCACCTCTCATCTCCTCTCCACCCCACCTCCTCTATATCACCTCTCATCTCTGTCCATACACTCATCTCCTCTCCACCCGCCTCTAAATCACATCCTATGTGTGTGATCAGCGTGGGGGCTCCTTCCTCCACACCTCTCCTCCCCACAACCTCTCACCTACACACTACTCATCTCCACAACCTCTCATCTCCTCTCTGCAACCTCTCACCTCTACACTACTCATCTCCTACACACTGCTCATCTCCGCAACCTCTCACCTCTACACTGCTCATCTCCGCAACCTCTCACCTCTACACTACTCATCTCCGCAACCTCTCACCTCTACACTACTCATCTCCTACACACTGCTCATCTCCGCAACCTCTCACCTCTACACTACTCATCTCCGCAACCTCTCACCTCTACACTGCTCATCTCCGCAACCTCTCACCTCTACACTGCTCACTGACAGACGCGAGTAGAGGAGAGCCGTTCGGCTCCTCTCCTGACAGGGGGTCTGCCCAACCCCCCTCCCCCTCATCAGTGCCTGTTGGTGAAGGACAAAAACCTACTTGTTTACAAAATTTTGTAACAAAAACAAAGAAACCATTTTTTTTTTTTTTTTTTGCGCAAAAACAAAATGATAACAAAATTGTTTGGGTACAGTGTAGCACGACCACACAAATGTCATTCAAAATGCGACGGCGCTGAATATTGGCAGGAAGGGGGTACAAGTGTCCGAACTTTTCTTGTCCGAAAAATTGAGAAGCAGCTCTCCAATTTTTGTTTTCCGAAATTCCGACAGAAAAATTCAGATGGAGCTACGTATGATCTTTTCTTGTCGCAATTTCCACTCGTGTGTACGCGGCATAACTTTGTGTGCTCTCTGTCTATAGACTGCTGATCTATTAGAGCTGTGCCATTTTTGTATTATATATATATATATATATATATATATATATATATATATATATATATATATTTTTTTTTTTTTCTAAAAAAAAAAATCTTATTTATTTTTTTTTTAATATAAAAAACGTGATTTACGATTCGAATCAAATGTGTTTTTGATGAACACCACACCGGTTTTTAGGGGAGGAAAAAAAATATTTTTCTGAAAATCTGAATCGATTTGACCTCGCAACTCGATTCACGATTCAAATCGATTTTTTTATTTTTTTTCCCAGCCCTATTATCTATCTGTATCTATATCCAGCCTGGAGTTCCTCCTTGTACATACTGACAGTGTGCTCTCCTCTCCTTCCCACCACTTATCTATATTATCCTTATGTCTCCTCTACCTACACACTACTCCTCCTTCAGTATATACACCCAGCCTGGAGCTCCTTTCCCACTACTCATCTGTGCAACCCTTTATCACCTCTGATATATATATATATATATATATATATATATATATATATATATATATATACACCCCTTCCTTCCTTCCTTCCTTCCTTCCTTCCTTCCTTCCTTCCTTCCTTCTCTCCTTCCTTCCTTCCTTCTCTCCTTCCTTCCTTCTCTCTCTCCTTCCTTCCTTCCTTCTCTCCTTCCTTCCTTCTCTCCTTCCTTCCTTCTTTCTCTCCTTCCTTCCTTCCTTCCTTCCTTCCTTCCTTCTCTCCTTCCTTCCTTCTCTCTTTCTTTCCTTCCTTCCTTCTCTCCTTCCTTCCTTCTCTCCTTCCTTCCTTCTTTCTCTCCTTCCTTCCTTCCTTCCTTCCTTCCTTCCTTCCTTCCTTCCTTCCTTCCTTCTCTCCTTCCTTCCTTCCTTCTCTCCTTCCTTCCTTCCTTCTCTCCTTCCTTCCTTCTTTCTCTCCTTCCTTCCTTCCTTCCTTCCTTCCTTCCTTCCTTCCTTCCTTCCTTCCTTCCTTCCTTCCTTCTCTCCTTCCTTCCTTCTCTCCTTCCTTCCTTCTCTCCTTCCTTCCTTCCTTCCTTCCTTCTCTCCTTCCTTCCTTCCTTCCTTCCTTCTCTCCTTTCTTCCTTCCTTCCTTCTCTCCTTTCTTCCTTCCTTCTCTCCTTTCTTCCTTCCTTCTCTCCTTTCTTCCTTCCTTCTGTCCTTTCTTCCTTCCTTCTGTCCTTTCTTCCTTCCTTCTGTCCTTTCTTCCTTCCTTCTGTCCTTCCTTCTCTCCTTCCTTCCTTCCTTCCTTCCTTCCTTCCTTCCTTCCTTCCTTCCTCATCTGTTTGTAGTCTGGAGCAACTGCCTGATTCCCTTCCCACTACTCACCTGTACAACCTTTATTTCCTCTCACCTGTGCCCCCCCTCCCCCTTCCCCTTATACACTGTTCATCTATATCCTGCCTAGAGCTCCTCTCTGTATACACTGCTCATCTGTGGCCAACACAGTCTCCTCTCCTTCCTGCTGTTGATCATTGCAGCCTACTACTGTACATCACCCCTTGCCTTGTGGTCTCTGCCCACACACTGCTCATCTGTCTGTACTCAGCCTGGCGCTCCTTCCTGTACACACCAACACTCTGCTCTCCTCTCCCTTCCCACTGCTCACCCGTGTACACTTTAATTCCCTTTATCTGTTTAAAGTTGTGTCCTCTCTTCCTGTACACTGCTCTTCTACCTGGAGCTCCTTTCTGTATACATTGCTCATCTGTGACTAACAATGGCATCCTCCTTTCTGCTGCTAATCACTGTGATCTTTATCACCTCTGATCTGTCCCACCTCCTGTCCCCCTTCCTTATCCACTACTCATCTGTCTGTATCCTGACACCCTGTATGGCTATATCCAGCCTGGAGCTCCTCTCCCTGCCCCATGCTCACCAGTGGTCAACAGTGTGACTCCTCTTCATTCCTGCTGCTAATCTGTTCAGCCCCTCTCCTCATACCGATCTATTGGTGTGTATGCAGTCTAGTAGCTAGATTCACAGAGAGTTACGCCGGCCTATCAGTAGATACGCCGTCGTAACTCTGAATCTACGCCGTCGCAAATTTAAGCGTATTCTGGAAACCAGATACGCTTAAATTAGGCTAAGATACGAGCGGCGTAAGTCTCCTACGCCGTCGTATCTTAGGGTGCATATTTACGCTGGCCGCTAGGTGGCGCTTCCGTTGAGTTCGGCCTACAATATGCAAATGACTAGATACGCCGATTCAGAAACGTACGTGCGCCCGTCGCAATTAGTTACGCCGTTTACGTTAGAGATGCGCCAGCGTAAAGATAAAGCTGCTCCCTAGGTGGCGCAGCCCATGCAAGGTATGGACGTCGGAACAGGCCTATCTTTTTACGTCGTTTGCGCAAGTCGTACTCGAATCGGGCTGGACGTAATTTACGTTCACGTCGAAACGGCGTACTTTGGAGCAATGCACACTGGGATATGTCCACGGACGGCGCATGCACCGTTCGTTAAAAACGTCAATCGCGTCGGGTCACCAGTCATTTACATAAAACACGCCCCCCTGTTCCACATTTGAATTGGGCGCGCTTAGGCTGGCCCATTTACGCTACGCCGCCGTAACTTAGGAGGCAAGTACTTTGTGAATACAGCACTTGCCTCTCTGACTTGCGGCGTAGCGTATATGCGATACGCTACGCCGCCTCAAAAGTAAGCCGCCCTACCTGAATCTAGCTATATCTCTTTCCAATCTGTCCTTTGCTGTTTATTCACACCGCTGATCTGTCCAAACAGGATCTCTGCTAGAAACGCACACCTACCTACCTGTCACATTTCCCTCCTCACCGCTCTTCTGTCCAGGCTGCATCTCTTTTCTCTTCCCACCTAATCAATCCATATCTCTGTTATGACCTCACTGAGCTTCTAGTATGCAACCAATGTTTCTTTTCTGAACACACTGATATTGTGTCTGTTCAAATGCTCTCCTTTCTCACTACTGATCTATCCAACCTGTATCTCCTCTCCCTTCCCCACTGCTGCAACCTTGTGTTCCCTCCTCTCCCATACACCCTACACATGTGTTTTGTAGCTTGCCTCTCTGTATTCAGCCTGGAGCACCTCTGCTTGGCTGTGTCCAGCAGTGTGCCTCCTTTCTTCCTGCTGCTGAGCTGTATCACCTCCCTGTATACAGTGCTGATCTGAACTGTCCACACTACATCTCCTCTCCCTTCCCCACTGCTGACCTTCCCAGTCCTCCTCTCCCTTCCCCACTGCTGACCCGCCCAGTCCTCCTCTCCCTTCCCCACTGCTGACCTGCCCAGTCCTCCTCTCCCTTCCCCACTGCTGACCCGCCCAGTCCTCATCTCCTCTCCCTTCCCCACTGCTGACCTGTCCTTCCTGCATCTCTTGTTTCTTCCAAACGGGTGGCTTGTGCATCTTTCATCTCCTTTCCCTTCCCCACCACTGTCCTGTCCATCATTCTTCTCTTCCTCCCTGTTCCTCACTTTTTCCTCATTTCTCCATCCTTCATCTCATCTCCTTTCCCCACTTCTGACATGTTCATCCGTCTCTCTATTCCTCATTGCCCCATCCTTCCTCTCCTCTCCCCTCATTGCTGATTTAGCCATCCTTCATCTTCTCTCTCTTCCCAATTGCTGTCCGGTCCATGCTTCTCCTCTCCTTTACTCACCATTGACCTGTTCATCACTCATCTCCTCTCCCTTCCCCACTACTAACATGTTCATCACTCATCTCCTCTCCCTTCCCCACTACTCACATGTTCATCACTCATCTCCTCTCCCTTCCCCGCTACTCACATGTTCATCCTACTCTTCTCTTCCTTCTTTTTCTCCTCTGTATTCCTCACTGCTTTATCTCCGCTCCCTTTCCCATTGCTGATTTATCCATTCTTCATCTCCTCTCCCTTCCCTATTGCTGATCTCTTCATCCCTCATCTCCTTTCCCCTCCTCACTGCTTACCTGTCCATCCTTCATCTCCTCTCCCTTCCTGACTGCTGACCTATTCTTCCTGCCTCTCTTGTTCCTTCCCAGCTGCTGGCCTGTCCATCTTTTATCTCCTTTCCCCTCCCCACCACTGTCCTGTCCATCGTTCTTCTCTCTGTTTCTCTCTGTTCCTCACTGCTCTGTCCTTCATCTCATCTCCTTTCCCCACCTGTTTATCCTTCTCTCTATTCCTCATTGCCCCATCCTTCATCTCCTCTTCCTCCCCCACTGCTGATTTATCCATCCTCATCTCTTCTCCCTTCCCCACTGCTGACCTGTTCACCTGAGGGGTAAACAGGTTCCCCATTTACTCACATGTTCATCTTTCATCTCTCCCTTCCCCACTGCTGACCTGTTCATCCTTATCTCTATTCCTCATCGTCCCATCCTCCATCTCCTCTCCCTTCCCCACTGTTGATTTATCCGTCCTCCATCTCCTCTCCCTTCCCCACTGTTGATTTATCCGTCCTTCATCTCCTCTCCCTTCCCCATTGCTGTCCTGTCCATCCTTCTCCTCTCCTTTCCCCACTGCTGACCTGTTCATCCCTCATCTCTTCTCCCTTCCCCACTACTCGCATGTTTATCTTTCATCTCCTCTCCCTTCCCCACTGCTGACCTGTTCATCCTTCTCTCTATTCTTCATCGCCCCATCTCCTCTCCCTTCCCCACTACTCACGTGTTTTATCTTTCATCTCCTCTCCTTTCCCCACTACTCACATGTTTTTTTTTATCTTTCAGCTCCTCTCCCTTCCCCATTGCTATCCTGTGCATCCTTTTCCTCTCCTTTCCCCACTGCTGACCTGTTCATCCTTCTCTCTATTCTTCATCGCCCCATCCTCCATCTCTTCTCCCTTCCCCACTACTCACCTGTTTTATCTTTCATCTCCTCTTCCTTCCCTGCTGCTGTCTTATCCATCCTTCTCCTTTCTATTCCCTATTGCTCCATCTTTCATCTCCTCTCCCGTCCCCAGTGCTGGACTTTTCATCCCTCACCTCCTTTCCCTTCCTCACTGCTGACCTGCCCATCCTTCATCTCCTCTCCCTTCCCCAGTTGTGGTCTGTCCAGCCTGCATGTTCCCTTCCTCCCAATGTGCAATCTATATCTATCCAACCTTGTGTCTGTCCCTATACACCCGTAATGCCTGTCCCTATACACCCGTAATGCCTGTCCCTATACACCCGTAATGCCTGTCCCTATACACCCGTAATGCCTGTCCCTATACACCCGTATGCCTGTCCCTATACACCCGTATGCCTGTCCCTATACACCCGTAATGCCTGTCCTTATACACCCGTAATGCCTGTCCCTATACACCCGTAATGCCTGTCCCTATACACCCGTAATGCCTGTCCCTATACACCCGTAATGCCTGTCCCTATACACCCGTATGCCTGTCCCTATACACCCGTATGCCTGTCCCTATACACCCGTAATGCCTGTCCTTATACACCCGTAATGCCTGTGCCTATACACCCGTAATGCCTGTGCCTATACACCCGTAATGCCTGTCCCTGTACACCCGTAATGCCTGTCCCTGTACACCCGTAATGCCTGTCCCTGTACACCCGTAATGCCTGTCCCTGTACACCCGTAATGCCTGTCCCTGTACACCCGTAATGCCTGTCCCTGTACACCCGTAATGCCTGTCCCTGTACACCCGTAATGCCTGTCCCTGTACACCCGTATGCCTGTCCCTATACACCCGTAATGCCTGTCCCTATACACCCGTAATGCCTGTCCCTATACACCCGTAATGCCTGTCCCTATACACCCGTAATGCCTGTCCCTATACACCCGTAATGCCTGTCCCTATACAACCGTATGCCTGTCCCTATACACCAGTATGCCTGTCCCTATACACCCGTATGGCTCTAGCCAGCCTGGAGCTCCTCTATTTGCAAAGTGCTTGTCAATGTCCAACATTGTGTCTCCTCCCCCTTCTCACTGCTTATCTATGTAACTGCCTCTCCTCTCCCTTTACATTGCTGATGTGTGCAGCCTGCAATCTCCTCACTACTGGTCGGGCCTACCTGTGTTTGCATTTACACCAGTGATATCTCTCAGCCTCTATATCCTTTCTCTGTACACGCTACTGATCACTCTGTATATCAAGCTTTGTCTCCCAGTCCACACTGCTGATTTATCCAACATTGTTTCTTTTCAACTAAGGGGCAGATCCTCAAAGAAATTACTTGATACGCCGCGTAATTTAAAATTTCCAGCGTCGTATCTTTGTTTTGGTATCCACAAAACAAGATACGACGGCATCTGGGTTAGATCCGACAGGCGTACGCCGTCGGATCTTAGATGCAATTTTTCGACGGCCGCTAGGTGGAGTTTCCGTCGTATTCCGCGTCGAGTATGCAAATTAGCTATTTCCGACGATCCACGAACGTACGCGCGGCCGTCGCATTTTGTTACGTTGTTTCCGTTCGGCTTTTTCTGGCGTATAGTTAAAGCTGCTATATGGTGTTCTGTCTGTTCTTTTGTATTGTTACTTTTATGCACGTTGCTACGTGCAACGCTTGGCCGGGGTATGCCCTTATGGCCCTGTTTTGTATTTCAACAACGCTGAAAATACCTTAATAAAAACAATAAAAAAAAATTTAAAAAAAGCTGCTATATGGTGGCGTACTCAATGTTAAGTATGGCCGTCGTTCCCGCGTATAATTTTGAAGATTTTACGTCGTTTGCGTGAATGGGGCTGGACGCCATTTACGTTCACGTCGAAAACAATGACGTCCTTGCAACGTCATTTGGAGCAATGCACCCTGGGAGTTTTTACGGACGGCGCATGGGCGGTTCGTTCGGCGCGGGGACGCGCTTCATTTAACTAACGCGCCCCCTACCCGCCGATTTTGAATTCTGCGCCCTTACGCCGCGAGAGATACACTACGCCGCCGTAACTTACGGCGCAAATTCGTTGAGGATTCAAACCAAAGCCAAGTAAGTTACAGCGGCGTAGCGTATCTGACATACGATTCGCCCGGCGCATATGTATGTGGATCTGCCCCTAAGTGTGTAAAGAGTATAGAGCAGTGGTTCTCAACCTTTCCAGTGCCGTGACCTCTTGATGAAATTTCCCAAGTTGTAGGGATCCCTAAGGCCTTGTACACACGAGAGGATGTCCGCTGAAAACGGTCCGCCGGACCGTTTCCACCGGATAAATCCTCTGGCGGATTTTGATCTGATGGCTGTACACACCATCATATCAAAATCCCCGCGGAATACATCCGCGGTGACGTGGCCGCGACGATGACGCGGCGACGTGCGCGACCCTGGAAGGTAAATACTTCTACGCATGCGTCGAATCATTACGACGCATGCGAGGGATGGGATCGGACGGACTTATCCGGTGAGTCTGTACAGACGACCGGATAAGTCCGCTGGACAGGTTTCAAGTGGATAGATTTCTTAGCATGCTAAGAAATTTTTATCCGCGTGAAAACCGTCGGCTGGACAAATGTCCGCCTGAAAATGTCCGCTAGGCCGTACACACGACCGGATCTATCTGCTGGAACTGATCCGCGGATAAATCCCAGCGGATAGATCCGGTCGTGTGTACGGGGCCTTACAGTAAAATTATTTTTGTAGCGTGGGTTGTCAGCAGCCAACGCAAGACAAGTAATTTGCCCCCCCTAACCCACGGACATTTAGCGCTCCCTGAGTCCCTTCCACTCCTACAGTATTAAAACTCCTTATGATACATTTTAGGATGTACCACTCTCTCATTGTTCTCCTTTCTTTCCCTGTTATTTTTCCCCTCATCCCTCTCCCTAGCCGTATTTCTTGTTCTTTCTCTAATGCCGTGTACACACGAATGGAATTTCCGTCAGAAAAACCTTGGATGGTTTGGATTGTTTCCGAGCATGCGTAGGAATTTTGCGTGTTGGAATTGCTACAGACGATCGGAATTTCTGATATAAACTTTTTCCGTCGAAAAATGGAGAACCTGCTCTCAATCTTTTGTTGGCGGAAATTCCAACAACAAAAGTCCGATGGAGCATACACACGGTCGAAATTTCCGACCAAAAGCTCACATCGGACTTTGCTTGTCGGAATTTCCGATCGATTGTGTACGGGGCATTATTCTTTCTCTCCCTTTTTCTTTGTTTCTCCCGCTCCTTCCTCTCCCTTCCATGTATTCTCTATTTTTATTCCTTCTCTTACTCCTTGGTGAAGAGGGTGGGGGGGTGGGGTAAGTGGCAGTGCTGAGGGGGAGTTCTGATCAGCCAACGTAGGTGCTCTTAAACAAAGTCATTTGCTGATCTGTGAACTGTAGGGAGGACTTTTAATGGTAACTATAATCACAGGTCTCCGGCTTCACTGTGTCTCTGACTTTGTGGTGTCTCATAGCAGTGATACCTATGCCGAAATCAGGAGATGGGGTCTCCGTCAGCCCCTCCCACTTCACATTCCTCACCAGTCAGCTGACCTCTAGCCCCTCCCCCCCAGCCATGCCGTGAACTGAATGGGTGGCTGTGAAGAGGCTGAGTGGGCATCCGCGGGCTCCAGGAACGGCCCTGCTGGGCGGCCGCAAAAAGGCTGGGAGAGCGGTGCAGGCTTCAGGAACAGCCCAGGATTCGGTGACCCCTGGCAAATCGTCATTCGACCCCCCCAGGTTGAGAACCACTTATATAGAGGCTAAAGTATTTTCCTACAGTAGATGGGCCACTGGTTGCCTAGTGCTAATAGGTAAGGCCATTATTGTAGAAGATTTGTATAGTCGTTCTGGGTTGAAGTTGTAGGTCGATCGCTCTGTTATTTTATCACATGGTTTAACCTGGTTGAGTAATTTAGGAGATAAGTTGATAAAAGTGGGTTTGCTTCAGGGTGAAGAAGTCTACCGTGTATTTTTCTTTTTACTTGCAATATTTAAAAGTACAGTAGGTGTATGATATTCATCTGTCAGAGTTCACAGAATGTAGAATATGAATTCTGCTCTCCTCCGTCACGATGTCGCTTTATTTTTGACCATGAAAATAATGGCTGCAACTTCTGCTTTGGTTGTAGATGTCTTGAGTTTTCCGCCCCGTGGACTGTTCTCAGCACTGTGGGCCAGATTCATGAAGCACTTACACCGTTTTTTTGGTAGATGCGCGGTGTAAGTGCAGATTTGCGCCGGCGGATCGCGGCGCTGTACCCAGAGAACCTTTCCACGCCGGCGCGGCGTTGGCGCAGATTTACGCTGGTCGGATCTGGCGCGGCCATGGTTTTTGTGTTTTAAATATGCAAATGAGGTTTTTGGGACGATTCATCAACTTAAGCTTGACCGCCGCAGGCTACTCCCGGTGCGCGGAGCTGAAATTTTCGGCGCCAAGTTACACCTCATAAAAGCAGGGGTAACTTTGCACCAAACTTGCAGAGGTCAGCTGGAGAGCAGCTAAAGCACTAGCGTTACAGACGAGCTGAGCAACAACACTTGCTGGACAACACATCTGTGTGCCAACATGCCAGGGGCAGCCACTCTGTGGCCCATAGAGGCGGTCCCCATGTTGGGAGAGGCCCTCAATAATTACAGCCCTCTCCTCTGGGCTGAAATTGGTCATCCGCCCACCTGAGGATTCCTCATCAGTCATAACTGCCCCACCACAATGCAAACGACCTAGCTTGGAAAAAAAAAAGCTTCAGTACATTTGCACCTGCAGGGCGGAAGTCTGGGCTGATTCATGGACTGGGCTTTGGTAGTGGGCCGGCGTAGCTCAGGGGTCACGCCGGGGCGCAGTTCTGAGCATGTGCAGATTGGGGCATTTACCCCTGGATGTCACTGCGCATGTGCGGTCTAAGATGCGCCCCGGCGTGACCCCTGCGCCACGGTCGGCACTTCATTAGCATAGGGTGACTCCCAGTTGGCCTTACGCCGTCTAAAATCCGCCCCGCTGGGGCATCGTACACAAAAACAGTTTCTTGAATCACCTAACTGCCTCTCCGCGCTGGACCGGTGTAGTCTAAAAATGATGCGCCACGCCGGTGCAAATCTGCACCATTGTTCATGAATCTGGCCCTGTGACTTTTACTCTTTGTCTCGGCTCTTTTTAAAGTAAAAAAAAGTGACGCATTTTTTATTTTATTTTTAACTTCAGAGGGTTAGTTCAGCTTTAGAAAAAGTAAACTATACCACAATGTCACCTAAATGACAGCAGCCAGCAATATGATCTGATCTGTCAAATCACACCGATGTGAAAGGGGACTCACTCTAATGCCCTGTACACCCGGACAGATTCTCAGAGAGAAAAAGTCTGACAGGCTTTTTCTCTAGGAAAGTCTGGCCGTGTGTACAGGGCAGCCATCACACATTTTGGGGCCCCTTAGGCCTTGTACACACGATCAGTCCATCCGATGAGAACGGTCTGAAGGACCGTTGTCTTAGGTTAACCTATGAAGCTGACTGATGGTCAGTCGCGCCTACACACCATCAGTTAAAAAAACGATCATGTCAGAACGCGGTGACGTAAAACACGACGACGTGCTAAAAAAAACGAAGTTCAATGCTTCCAAGCATGCGCCGACTTGATTCTGAGCATGTGTGGATTTTTAACCGATAGTCGTGCCTACTAACGATCGTTTTTTTTCCCATCGGTTAGGAATCCATCGGTTAAATTTAAAGCAAGTTGGCTTTTTTTTAACCTAAGGTTAAAGTGGTTGTAAACCCCACTTTATGACTTTTACCTACAGGTAAGCCTATAACAAGGCTTACCTGTAGGTATAAAGAATATCTCCTAAACCTGTACGGTTTAGGAGATATTCCCCCCGCAATGCGCAGCTGATTGCAGTGACGCATGCGCAGCGGGGATCCTCGGATAAAGGACCGGCAGCCGCCGGACCCTGCCAAATTGAAGGCGCATGCGCGGGAGTGACGTCATCGCCGCTCCAGCCAATCACAGCGCTGGAGCGGCGATACCCGGAAGACACGCCGAGTCAAGATGAAATCTCGCTCGGCGTGGACCAGGTAAGTTCCTCTCACCTCGTTCCGAGGTAAGTATTTCATAATGAGCTAATATGCGGTGCATACTAGCTCATTATGGCTTTTGCCTTTCAGGTGAAAATAAATAAATAATAATCGCGGGTTTACAACTGCTTTAAATAACCTATGGGGCCCACACACGATCAGTTTGGACCGATGAAAACGGTCCATCAGACCGTTGTCCTCTGGTTAACCTATTGTGTGTACAGGGCCTTACACAACTTTAAGGGACTGTGGGGACCATTGGGCCCCTTACAGGTGTAATGCAAAAAATAAATAAAAAATTAAACAAAAATTATATTGATAATAAAAAATAAAAACGCGAGTGGGGCGGCTGGGCCTGTAAGGGGCCCTGGGGACCATACAGGTGTAATGCCTGTACCCCCCTGATGGCGGCCCTGCGTGTGTAGCCTCCATCTGACTTTTTATTTCGGGAGTGTAACGAACCTTAGAGAACCTGTTCTTTTCCGACGGACTCACGGCAAACTTTTGCACTTTTCTCAAAAGTCCAACCGTGTGTACAAGGCATAAATTGCGCAGTTTGCTTTTCTCTCCAGGCACCCCTTACCTACATAGGCATTTTTTGGTAAAGCAATGCTTCTCTCCCCCTTTTTCCAGCCCAGGAAATAGACTCCAGAAAGCCTGATATGTGCAAAATAGCCTGCAATGCATCTGGGGAAAAAAAACAGTTCAAATCCCCAGGAATATGTTGTGCTCAGGTGTGAATTCAGGCTGTGGTGTGTGGTGTGTGTGGTGTGTGTGTGTGTGTGTGTGTGTGTGTGGTGTGTGTGTGGTGTGTGTGTGGTGTGTGTGTGTGTTCTGTCTGCTCGGGTGTGAATTCAGGCTGACGTGTGTGTGTGGTGTGTGTGTGTGTGTGGTGTGTGTGTGTGTGTGTGTGTGTGTGTGTTCTGTCTGCTCGGGTGTGAATTCAGGCTGACGTGGTGTGTGTATGGTGTGTGTGTGGTGTGTGTGTGGTGTGTGTGTGTGTGTTCTGTCTGCTCGGGTGTGAATTCAGGCTGACGTGGTGTGTGGTGTGTGTGTGTGTGTGGTGTGTGTGTGTGTGTGTGTGTGTGTTCTGTCTGCTCGGTGGCCACAGAAACTTCCCTCTGATAGAGTTTTGTTGGCTTTGCCAGAAGGCAGCATTCGGCATGTGACACGTTTCCATGGAAACCATGTTGGTTCTCTTCATTAGGATTGGTCCCTTTGCTGCAAACGCAGAACTGTTTGCATGCGTCTGTAAGCAATATGGAAATGATTACTCCTATTTAGAAGTGAATTACTGACACTATTCATCTGGTCCATTTCACTGTGCAGTAGCTACAAAATGTGACTTTAGTGTTCACACATACCCCTTAATTATACAATCAGCCATAACATTATGACCACTGACAAGTACAGTGCGTACATCGATTATCTATTGACAATGGCATCTGAAAATGGGTAGGATGTATTGTGCAGCAAGCTAAAGCATATGTAAATGTTCCGTGTGTTTTTTTTCTTTAAACAAACATGTCATACTTGCCTCCTCTGTGCAGTTGGTTTTGGACAGAGTGGCCCTCATCCTCCTCCTTCTGGGGTCCCTCAGCGGCACTCCTGGCTCCTCCTCTTTTCGAGTGCCCTGTTGGAAAAGTGCTTTCCCTCGGGGCACCCGTGCACTCCTTTGTCCTGCTGCTGCGTCCATTGACACAGACAACAGGACTCCGCTCTACCCCTTGGCACGTCATTGGATTTGATTGACAGTAGCGGGAGCCAATGGCTGTGCTGCTATCAATCTATCCAATCGGTAAACACAACACAGGCTGGAGCGCGTGTGCTCGTCCCCGGCGCAAGAACGATCGGGCACAGCTAAGTAAGGGGGGGTCCTGGTGCACTAAAAGAGATTTTTCACCTCAATGCATTAAGGTGAAAAACTGTGAGAGTTTACAACCCCTTTAAACATGTTGGCCCAGATTCACGTACGAGTTACGCCGGTGTATCGCCAGTCCGAGCCATCGTATTTATGCGCCTGATTCTTGGAATCAGTTACGCATAGATTTGTATTAGATCCGACCGGCGTAAGTCTCTTACACCGTCGTATCTTAACTGCATATTTACGCTGGCCGCTAGGGGCGTGTACGCTGATTTACGCCTAGAAATATGTAAATCAGCTAGATACGCAAATTCACGAACGTACGCCCGGCTGAAGCAGTACAGATACGCCATTTACGTAAAGGGTTTTCAGGCGTAAAGATAAACCACCAAAAAGATGGTGCAGCCAATGTTAAGTATGGACGTCAGAACCGCGTCAAATTTTTCAAATTTTACGTTGTTTGCGTAACTCGTCCGTGAATGGGGCTGGCCGTAAGTTACGTTCACGTCTAAAGCATTGACGATTTGCCAACGTGATCGAAACGTCATTTACGTGGGGTCACACTTAATATACATAAAACACGCCCACAGCTTCAACATTTGAATTAGTCGGGCTTACGCCGGCCCTAATACACTACGCCACCGTAACTTTGGCCGCAAAATCTTTGAGAATACCATACTCGCATCTCAAAGTTACGGCAGCGTAGCGTATAGGAGATACGCTACGCCAGCCTAAATGTACGTGAATCTAGCCCTAAGTGCGTAAAGTTACCCCTGCTATATGAGGCGTACATGCGGCGTACCAATGTTAAGTATGGACGTCGTTCCCGCGTCAAATTTAGAAAATTTTACGTTGTTTGCGTAAGTCGTTCGCGAATAGGGCTGGGCGTCATTTACGTTCAGGTCGAAAGCATTGGCTTCTTGCGGGTTAATTTGGAGCATGCGCACTGGGATACTTTCACGGACGGCGCATGCACCATTCGTAAAAATCTTCATTTACGTGGGGTCACATTAAATTAACATAACACACGCCCACATCTACCACATTTGAATTAGGCGGGCTTACGCCGGCCTATTTACGCTACGCCGCCGCAACTTTGGTTTGAGAATACGGCACTTGCCTGTCAAAGTTGCGGAGGCGTAACGTAAATAGGATACGTTACCCCCGCACAAAGATACGCGATTCTACGTGAATCCGGGCCGTTGTCTCTGAAGTTGATGTGTTGAAAAAAGGGGCAAGCATAAGGATTGGAGGGACTCTCGCAAGGGCCCAATAGTAATGTCCAGACAACTGGGTCAGAGCAACTCCATAACTGCAGCTCTTGTGGGAAGTTCCCAGTCAGGACCGACCACAAGCGGTCAAAGGAAGGAAAACCGGAGAGGTAGTCATGGGCAGCCAAGGCTCATTGATTTATGTGGGGAGTGAAGGCCTGTGTCTGAATCAATAGAAAAGCTACTGGAGCTCAAATGGCTGAAAAAAGCTAATGTTGGTTCTGATAGGGAGGTGTCAGAACACAGAGAATCGCAGTCTGATGTGTATGGGGCTGTGTAGCCGCAGACCGGTCAGGGTGCTCATGCTGACCCGTGTCTACAGCTAAAAGCGTCTTTAATGGGCATGTGAGCATCAGAACTGGACCACAAAGCAATGAAAGAAGGGGGCCTGGTCTGATGAATCACATTATTACTTTTAAAGTGGAACTTCTGCTCATTTGTCTCCTTCCCCACTCCGATGCCACATTTGGCACCTTTCGGAGGGGGGCATACCTGTCTTTGATGGGTATCCTGTCCCCACTTCTGGGAGACTGGGTTGCAGTGAATTACGTCAGCAGCTCGGCTCACTCCTCCTTTCCCTGCCGCCAGACCAGTAGGAGAGTGCAGCAGTGCCTCGCGCATGCACAGTAGGGACCCGTAATGCTGCACTGCGGGGTTCTCTTACCAGCAATGGCGACGGCAGCACCTGACAGGAAACATCAGCTGCGGGTGCCGACATTGCTGGACTCAAGGACAGGTAAGTGTCCATTTATTAAAAGTCAGCACCCCGTCCCAACGAGCTTGCGCGCAGAAGCGAACACATACGTGAGCAGCGCCCGCATATGTAAACGGTGTTCAAACCACACATGTGAGGTATCGCCGCGATTGGTAGAGCGAGAGCAATAATTCTAGCCCTAGAGCTCCTCTGTAACTCAAAACATGCAACCTGTAGAATTTTTTAAACGTTGCCTATGAAGATTTTAAAGGGTAAAAGTTTGTCGGCATTCCACGAGCGGACGCAGTTTTGAAGCGTGACATGTTGGGTATGAATTTACTCGGCGTAACATTATGTTTCATAGTATTCAAAAAAATGGGGATAATTTTACTGTTGTCTTATTTTTTTAATTAAAAAAAGTGTAATTTTTTCCCAAAAAAGTGCGCTTGTAAGACCGCTGCGCAAATACGGCGCGACAGAAAGTATTGCAACGATCGCCATTTTATTCTCTAGGGTGTTAGGATAAAAAATATATATAATGTTTGGGGGTTCTAATTAGAGGGAAGAAGATGGCAGTGAAAATAGTTAAAAATGACATTAGAATTGCTGTTTAACTTGTAATGCTTAACTTGTAATACCAACGGCCACCACCAGATGGCGCCAGCTTACACAAGGAAGAGCTGATCTCGATTCAATCGTGATCTCGATTCAATTATGTTCTTTTCACTTCCGGATTATGGCCCCAACAGTGCTCACTAGAATATTCAGAAGTTTAGAAATAATTTTGTAACCAATGCCATCATCGAGTTGAGATGTCAAATCGATTCAGATTTTCAGCAAATCGATTATTTTTTTAACAGGACTGGCGCTGACACTGCATCGGCCCTGAGGAGCTGCGCTCAGGAGTTTTTAGGCGAGGCCACGGCTTCGAATCGTGAATCAAGGTTGTTTTTTGTTTTTTTTGGAGAAAATCGGCCAGCTCTAATCATGAGATGTTTCTTGTGTGACACCTTGATAATGAGACACCTTTTTATAGGCCATCAGTTGAGACTGAACCAGCTGATATTAATTTGCACTGACAAGGGACAGGATTTCTAATTACTGATGGATTTCAGCTGGTGTCTTGGCTTTCCATGCCTTTTTTGCACCTTTTTGGGACCATTGGCATTTATACAGCGATCAGTGCTATAAAAATGCACTGATTACTGTTTCAATGTCACTGGCAGGAAAGGGGTTAACACTAGGGGGCGATCAAGGGGTTAATTGTGTGTTCTAACTGTGGGGGGATAGGATTGACTAGGAGAGCAGACATATGGGCCCGGATTCAGATACAATAGTGTATCTATCGGTGGGCGTAACGTATCTCAGATACACTACGCCGCCGTAAATTAGGGCGCAAGTTCCGTATTCAGAAAGAACTTGCGCCCTAAGTTAAGGTGGCGTAACGTATGTGGTCCAGTGTAAGCCCGCGGAATTCAAATGTGGATGATGTGGGCGTGTTTTATTTAAATTAATTGTGACCCCACGTATTTGAAGTTTTTTTACGAACGGCGCATGCGACGTTCGTGAAAGAATCCCAGTGCGCATGCTCGAAATTACACTGCAAATCGTCATTGCTTTAGACGTGAACGTAACTTATGTACAGCCCTATCCGCAAACGACTGACGTAATCGACGTAAGATTCGACGCTGGCCCGACGTCCATACTTAACATGGGATACCTCTCATATATCAGGGGTAACTTTACGCCGGAAAAAGCCTAACGTAAACTATGTAAAAAAATGCGCCGGGCGGACGTACGTTTCTGAATCGGCGTATCTACCTAATTTGCATATTCCTTGCGTATATCGACGAAAGCGCTACCTAGCGGCCAGCGTAAATATGCAACTAAGATACGACGGCGTAAGAGACTTACGCCGGTCGGATCTTAGGGAAATCTATGCGTAACTGATTCTATGAATCAGTCGCATAGATACGACCCCGCAACTCAGAGTTACGACGGCGTATCCGGAGATACGCCGTCGTAACTGCTATCTGAATCCGGGCCATGGTTTTTCCTACTTAGTATGGCTCCTCTTCCCTGACAGCGCAGGGATTTGTGTGTTTACGCGATCGCGCCAGCCGAGCCACGCACATTGGGTCCCCCACTGTGCAGCGGGCGCGTGCCCTCTAGTGGCCGCTAAAGGAATGGACATACCCATACGGGATTTCGCCCAGGGGAGCCGTTCTGCCGCAGTATATCTGCGTGAGCCGCTCATAACCCTGGAGAGTGCAAAATCCGGTGCAGCTCTGCATAGAAACCAATCAGCTTTCAGTTTTTTTTTTTTTAATGCAATTGAACAAGCTGAAGTTAGATGCTGGGTGGCTATCATGCAGAGCTGCAACATATTTTGCACTCTCCAGTTTTAGTAAAGCAACCCCATAACATGTCCCCTGCAACAACAAAAAAAGCTGCCTGCTCACAATTTATTTTTTTGCATCAGTTCTACTTTATTGTTGGAGGACCCAAAAGATTTCGGAAGTCGGTGATCAGTGTAATCTGGAGCAGACTTTGTAAGAAATTACCATGCTTGTAACACAGGAGCCAGCAACAGACGCATTCACTTGTGGTATCATGTGATCGCTCAAGTCCTTGGTGGGTCACTGTGACCTTTTGTAGTTATTTGTTATATTATAGTTTGTCACAAAGCATACCCTCATTTGTTAATGGAAACTATTAACCACTTCAGCCCCTGACCATTTTGTTGCTAAATGACCAGGCCACTTTTTGCGATTCGGCACTGCGTCGCTTTAACTGACAATTGCGCAGTCGTGTGACGTGGTTTTCCAAATAAAATTTGACGTCTATTTTTTCCCCACAAATAGAGCTTTCTTTTGGTGGTATTTGATGTGATCACCTCTGCGGTTTTTATTTTTTGCGCTATAAACAAAAATAGAGCGACGATTTTGAAAAAAAATCTATATTTTTAACTTTTTGCTATAATAAATATCCCCCAAAAAGATATAAAAAAAAAAACATTTTTTTCCCTCAGTTTAGGCCGATACGTATTCTTCTACATATTTTTGGTAAAAAAAAATCGCAATAAGCGTTTATTGATCGGTTTGCGCAAAAGTTATAGCGTCTACAACAGGGATAGTTTTATAGCATTTTTATAATTTTTTTTTTTTTTACTAGTAATGGTGACGATCAGATATTTTTATCATGACTGCGAGGGGGCGTGGCTTGCTGTGGCATGTCATTGATCGTTTTCCCGATGACAGGGAACACGATCGGCGACAGTGTCAGTTAGGCAAAATGGGGAGATGTTGCGTCTACACTAACATCTCCCCTTTCTATGTCTCCGTGAGACGATCACGGGTATGCCTACGGCAATCGAGTCCGCGGGCACACTCACGGAGATCGCGGCAGGCGCACGCCCGCAACAAACGCTTTTTAAAGGGGACGTCCTTGCCATGCTGCAAACGTATATCTGCGGGCGGCAATCGGTTAATAGAATATCCTACGAACTGTTGAAAAATTTAAAGTCCGCAACTACAAAAACAATGGCTGCTGACTTTTAGGCTGCTTTCACACTGAGCAGCGCTAGGCGTTGGCGGTAAAGTGCTGCTATTTTTCCCGTCTTTTTTTTGCGACGCTTTTTGGCCGCTAGCAGGGCACTTTTAACCCCCGCTAGTGGCCGAAAAAGGGTTAAAAATGCCCGGTATGGCTGTGATTGACAGCAGTGGGAGCCAATTGGGAGATGGAGAGAGCTTCTGCTCTCGTGCACATCACTGGATCGAGATTGGGCTGAGGTAAGTATATATGTGATTCTGCACTTCAGGGCTGCGTCTGCTGCTATTTGTCACAGCAGAAGCCAAGCAGTGGGTGCCAACCAGTGGATGTCAGCCGGCACCCACCGATTGTCAAGAAGAAACACAGGATGGAGCTCTGCCTATGTAAACAAGACAGAGCTCCATTCTTACAGCAGGGAATGTGATGGATTTTCTTTCCCTGCAAAGCAGGGAAAGAAAATCCATCACATCCCTTAAAGGGGTTGTAAAGGTTTGGGGGTTGTAAGTGTAAAAAATAAATAAGTAAAAAAATAAAAATTAAAACGCCCCTGTCCCCGGTAGCTCGCGCTTATAAGTGAAAGCACGCGTAAGTTCCGCCCACGTATGTAAGCGTCGTTCAAACCACACATGTGAGGTGTCGCCGCGTGCGTTAGAGCATGTGCAACAATTCTAGCACTAGACCTCCTCTGTAACTCTAAAATGGTAACCTGTAAAAAAAATGTAAGCGTCCCACTGTGGCTGTTGGACTGTTTTCCAGGGGAAGTGTCATGGACCTTGGAATGCGGAAGTGTTCCTCCTTGAAATCTGTTACACAGTGGGGGGGTCTTCTGCCCTGTCTTAAGGCTCCAGACGGCTCCATTGTTCTGTGTCTGGCTATTGTGTACATTGATTGCCCCCCTGGGGTTCTGTCTCATTACACATAGCAGTCCTTCTATCCAAGCTATATAATAATGTTTATTTAAGGCTGGCTTCACACTAGTGCGAATTGGTTCTTTATGGAGCCGGATCACATATCTCCTTTGCAGATGCAGAGCGGCTTGCACAGAAGTCCTGTGTGTCTTTGGCTCTGTTTCAGGGCCGAATTCAGGCAAAAATCTGGCCCTGATTTTGTCCCTGAAAAGGAGAACAGGGACGCACTGGACTCCTGCTGCTAACCACATCTGGCAATAGTGGGAACCCAGCCTTAGGCCCTTTTCACACTTGTCTCACGATTTGGGACTGCAAAATCGCATATCAAGTCATTCTCCATGATTTTCAATGACTACCATTCATATTAGCACAACTTTAAGACGTACCGACTTCAAAGTAGTCCCTGCACTTTTTTTTTTTTTTTTTAAATCGGCATGGGTTCCCCCTTCAAGAGTATACCAGGCCCTTCGGTCTGGTATGGATTTTAAGGGGAACACCCACACTGAAAAAACGGCGTGGGGGTCCTCCCAAAATCCATACCAGACCCTTAACTGAGCACGGTTAGGAACGCCTCTCCCCTCCTGAACCAAACCAGACGGCATGCCCTTAACATGGGGGGTGGGTGCTTTGGGGCAGTGGTGGCTATTGTGCCCCCCACCACAAAGCACCTTGTCCCCTTGTGGATGAGGACAAGGGCCTCTTCCCGACAACCCTGGCCGTTGGTTGTCTGGGTCTGCGGGCGGGGGGCTTATCGGAATCTGGGAGCCCCCCCAGATCCCGGCCCCCCACCCTATGGGTACCCCTACCCATTCACCTAGGAAAAAAGTGTCAAAAATAAAACACACTGCACCGTTGTTTAAAGTAATTTATTAGGCAGCTCCGGGGGTCTCTTCCGACTTCTTCTGCCCTCGCTGGCTCTTCTGCCTCCTCCGCTGAATGCCAGTCTTCTTTTTTTATTTTTTTTACATTATTGAGAATGGAAAAAAAAAAGGGAGGGCCGCCAGAGATTGGTGGGGAACAGAAGTGAGAACTATAGTGAGGAGGCTCCGCTGTTCGAGCCTCGGGAGGTATAGGAAGACCCATGGGTAACTCGACCAACCAAACGCTACTTGTAACGGAAATACCGCATTTAGGTGGACTTGTCCTTTTGTAACTTTCCAACCTATTTGACTGAATGTTCAGATGGTTCCCTACATTCAATAATTGTCTTTTTGTTTTATCATGTTTTGCAGGTGCCCTTTATGAACATGACTTAATAACAACATGCTACAGCATTGATTAAATGCTTCGGAGAAAAAAGATTTGAGAAACGTTGGGACTTCAAAGAGGTGGTTACAGGCGGCTGTACCACCACAACTACACAAGACTTTGTAATTGTTTTTTTACAGCACGATGGCGAGTAAACGGAAATCAACAACTCCTTGCATGGTGCTTGCAAGTGAGCATGACCCAGATGAAGAAATGAATTCCGATGCCGAGGAAGGTCCGCCGTTGGTAGCAAGCGTGGAAAAACCCGCTCCGGAAAGCGCTGTGCCTGAGGGGGTGACAAAGGATGGAGAGGCACTTGAACCTAATGATTCAGACAATCAGCCAAGCAAAATAGTTGAAGGTGGTTATGAATGTAAATATTGTTCATTTCGAACTCCGGACTTAAATATGTTTACCTTTCATGTAGATTCTGAGCATCCCAACGTTGTACTAAATTCTTCCTATTTTTGTGTGGAGTGTAATTTTCTCACTAAACGGTATGATTCGCTTTCAGAGCACAACACGAAGCACCATCCCGGGGAGGAGAACTTTAAGTTAACCATGGTTAAGCGCAACAACCAGACGATTTTCGAACAGACTGTTAACGATCTGACTTTTGACGGCAGTTTTGTCCAAGAGAAGAACCAGGAACAGCCAGAGTCTAACTCTTCTGCGATTTCAATCAGTAAAACTCCAATAATGAAAATAATGAAGGAAAAATCTGAGAAGAAAAGATTCAGTGTACCACAGAATGCAGGAGAAGATCGAGTAGAGGAGAAAGAAAATATAGAAAGTGAGCCAAAGGTGAAACCAACCGAAGAGCCCAAGACTGCTCCAGTTTTAACAGAACCTGTAAAAAGAAATGCTACAATAATTACCAGAGCCCAGGAGTTGCCAAAACCGGTTGTAACGTCTGCTACTGTACTTCAGCCTGGGCTGGCACAGGTTATCACAGCTGTCCAGGCGCAGCAAAATATTCTTTCAAAAGTCTTAATACCCGTCAACAGCATTCCAACATACAATGCAGCATTAGACAACAATTCTCTTTTGCTTAGTAACTACAACAAGTTTCCATACCCAACCGTTGCAGAGATATCACTTCTTGCTGCTCAAACGAAATGCACAGAGGAGCAAATTAAAATCTGGTTTTCAGCCCAGCGACTAAAACATGGTGTTAGTTGGACACCAGAAGAAGTAGAAGATGCACGAAGGAAGCAGTTTAATGGCACGGTGCATACTGTCCCTCAGACTATAACCGTGATTCCTGCACAGATTTCATCAGCCACTAATGGCCTGCCTTCCATTCTGCAGGCGTGCCAAATAGTTGGACAGCCTGGCCTTGTTCTCACCCAAGTTACAGGAACAAACGCACTACCGGTATCTACTCCAATAGCACTGACTGTGGCTGGTGTCCCGAATAATGCGCAGTTCCATGCAAGCCAAATTCCGCAGGCCCATCCGGTGACTGAAACAAAAAGAATTGCCGCTATCCCAAGTCCACATCTCCCAAAGCAGGAGCCCACCTTGATAGCCGATATTTTTGGTCTACGCACAAAGAAGTCAAAAGAACAGTTATCGGCTCTAAAAATGAGCTATCTGAGGAACCAGTATCCTCACAATAGTGAAATTGAACGACTTATTAGATTAACAAGCTTAACTAAAGGAGAGATTAAAAAGTGGTTTAGTGACACTCGGTATAACCAAAGAAATGCCAAAGGCAGTCATGGTATGCATCTTAGCGGTGACCCTAGTGGTGCCATCATTATTGATTCTAGTGATGAAATATGCGAATCCCCAACCTCTGGAGTAATAACTTCTCAACCAAGGCAGGCAAGTTGGAACCCATTTCCAGATTTTACTCCCCAGAAATTCAAAGAAAAGACTGTGGAACAATTGCAGACTCTGGAGGAAAGCTTCCTTAGCAACTCCGTGCCGACGGACGAGGAGCTGAGTAAGTTAAGAGTTGTCACTAAACTTACAAAGCGAGAAATTGATGCCTGGTTTGCAGAAAAAAGAAAATCGATGGGAATAAAAGAGGAGCCAGGTGCTTTAAATGAGAGTCTAGACCAAGAAATAAAAGAAGAAATGGATGAGGCTTTGGTCGCAGCAAAAATGGCGAAAAAGACCCCAGAGCAGTTGGCAATACTTAAAAATACCTTTATTCGTACACAATGGCCAACTCGAGTAGAATATGACCAGCTCGCGCAGGAAACTGGACTGGCTAGAAGTGACATTATTGGGTGGTTTGGAGATACCAGGTATGCTGCTAAACATAATAATCTGAGGTGGGTCTATGAGTATCAAATATCCAAAAGGACCAGTTCGGGAGTTATGAACGGGCGGAGTAATACACGTAGAAGGGGGAGAGGCAGACCCAGGGGTAGAGGACGAGGCAGGCCTAGAGGTCGGCCAAAGAGAAAGAGGACAAACAGTTGGGAGAGGCCACCTCCACCAGTGAAGCAAAAGACTGGAAAAGCACTGCTGAAAGACTACTATTTAATGAATAAATTTCTCATTGAGGAGGACTTGGATGAATTGGTTTCAAAATCTCAGTTGGGTTATGAGCAGGTGAGGGAGTGGTTTGCCGTGCGGATGCAAAGAGAAGATGCAGGTTTGGATCCCTTTGAAGACGATGAGGAAGATGATGAAAACCTGTTTGATGATTTGGACGACGACGAAGAAGAAATTGAATCTGATGACAGTGACAATTGGGAGCCCCCAAAACACGTCAAGCGCAGGCTTTCAAAATTGGAGGAGAATTGCCGAGTAAGTAAATGCCTATAAAATTCTTACTTGTATCATCACCTTCTCTCTCCCCATATATGTTTTTTTTTTATTTATTTAAATTTGAATTTTAAAAATATACCTAAATCGAAAATTGTAGACACAAAGTCAGGGATCCCCTCTTAGATCATTGTCACCATTGGAAATGTACTACTGTATTTCTGTTCTGGTGATGGCTCAAAATCTAAATCTAGAGAAAGTGGTGACCAGGACAAATAGAGCAGCAAATCTCCCAAAGGCCCCATTCACACCTCAGCGTTTTGTAGCTGGAGGAGAGAAAAATCCACTACTCTCTATGGAGACTCCCAAGTCGCCTAAAGCTCAAAGTTCTGGAGCTTTTTTTTTTGTAGCTCAAATCCACAGATTGGTGTGTTTGCTTTAAAAAAAAAAAAAAATGCATGGAAATGCTCGATTTGTAAATTATTGAGCATTTTTTTTTGTGCTTTTTGATGTGTGTTTTTGAGCATTTTTTTCCTAAATGCAATAATTAAGTTATTTAATTATAATGATACATAAATAAATTAAACCTTAAGTATTAACCCCTAATCCTAAAGTAAATAAATAATAGGTACATTAATAATAAAATAAATTAACCCCCTAACAAAAAAAAGGTTAAACTATATTAATTAATAAATAAAAGTGGATGAAAAAGCTGAAATGGCAACAAATGATGAAACTGATGCTATTTTTCTCTATTGGCTAATAAAAATGAATAAAAAAAAAAACCAAAACTCCAAAATGCGATGCTCAGGTGTGACTGTGACAGACGACATTAAACTTTGACAGAGTTTTTTTTTATTTTTTACATGAGCTATTTTTCATAACCGCTTAGTGCAGTGGTTCTCAACCTTTCTAGTGCCGTGACCCCTTGATAAAATTTCCGAAGTTGTGGGGACCCCTAACAGTTAAATTATTTTCATAGCATAGTGTTGTCAGCACCCAAGGCAAAACAAGTAATTTGCGCTCCTAACCCACGGACATTTAGCGCTCCCTGAGTCCCTTCCACTCGTACAGTATTAAAACCCTTCATGGTACATTTTAGGATTTACCACTCTCTCTGTTCTAATTTCTTTCCCTTTTATCTCTCTATCCTAATTTCTTGTTCCTTCTCTTACTCCATGGTGGGGGGGAGTTGGGATGAGTGGCAGTGCTGGGGGGAGTTCTGATCAGACAACTTTGGTGCTCTTGATCAAGGTCATCTGCTAATCTAATGCCGCGTACACACGATCATTTTTCGGCTTGTAAAAAACAATGTTTTTCAGCCTCTAGAAAAAACGATTTTTTTTTCCAACTTCATCATTAAAACGACGTTGCCCACACACGATCATTAAAAAAAAAAAAAAAATGCTCTATCAAAGCACGGTGACGTACAACACGTACAACGGCACTATAAAGGGGAAGTTCCATGCGGATGACGCCACCCTTGGGGCTGCTTTAGCTGATTCCGTGTTAGTAAAAGACGATTCACGCTTTTCTGTCTGTTACAGCGTGATGAATGTGCTTACTCCATTCCGAGCGGTAATTTTACCAGAACGAGCCCTCCTGTTTCATAACTTGCTTCTGAGCATGCGCGGGTTTTTCACGTTGTTTTAGCCCACACACGATAATTTTTTTACAACCCGAAAAACGACATTGTTTAAAACGTCATTAAAAAATGCAGCATGTTCGAATTTTTTTTTTTGTCGTTTTTTTAGAACCCGAAAAATGATGTGAAGCCCACACATGATCATTTTTAAATTACATTTTTAAAAAATGTAATTTTTTACAAGCCGAAAAATGATCGTGTGTACGCGGCATGAGAACTGCAGTGGGGACTTTTATCGGCAGCTATATTCACAGGTAGTGTTACTCACTAAAAGCCTTTTAACTTTTGGAGACTGAAAAGCCAAATTCTGTTATGCCAGTGTTTTCAGTTTACCTTTGCTTCCTCATTCACCATTCTTCTCTATAACGATGCACCAAGAGGCACGGTCTAATGCACATTGTAAAGGTCATAGTAGATGTGCAGACCTGGGAACTAAAAGTAACATTTCAACACATTATTTTCTTGCTCTGACCCAAGGTTAAAGCTTAGGGGTCCCCACACAGGCTTATGGAGTCCAGTAAGAAGGATGCCACTTGTTTTTGAAGGGTGCAGTCTGGGGAAAGTTTCACTTAGACCTAAGATATACAGTCAAAATGAAAGATTCCTGACTGCCTCACCTGGCTGTGTTGTAGACAAAAAGGAAGCAGCCTAAGTTCAATGTATCGCAGCCACGCCTCCACCACGTTTTGTCCCACCCCTCAGGGCTTAACCACTTGACACCCCCCCCCCCCCCCCTAATGACGGGCCATTGTTTGCGACACGGCACTGTGTTACTTTAACTGGCCATTGCACGGTTGTTCGATGATGTACCCACAGAAAAATTGTCCTTCCCCCCAGAAGTAGAGCTTTCTTTTGATGTTTTTTTTTTTTTTGCGTTTATAAGCAAAAAAAAACAAAAACATTTGTTACTTTCTACTAGAGCTGCACGATTCTGGCCAAAATGAGAATCACAATTGTTTTTGCTTAGAATAAAGATCACGATTCTCACACGATTCTTGCGGCGTAAAATCTTTCACATTATGGGGAAAAAAAACGTTGTTTTTTCAGAAAAATTGCATTTGAAAGACCGATGCGCAAATAAAAAGTCCTTTCCATCCCCTTGCTTTGAGTGACATACATTACCTTTCACAATGAACTGTGGATCACCCCCCATATTATGATAAACATCCAGGAATGTGCATGTGTCCAAGCTACTGCACGAGATATGTAAAAACCCCTGTCACTCGAAGCAAGGGGACGGAAAGGACTTTTTATTTAGACAGGTTTTTATCTGGAAGTCTGTTAATTTTCACTGAACAATAAAAGAGGATTGCTCAGAGCTGGATTAACTCTGTGTGGCAAGACTGGGCACAGATGATAGGAAATCGTATAATGTACATTGTGACATCAAAAAAAAAAAAACATTTTTGGGTTTACATCCACTTTAAATTGCACCCGGCTTCCAACTAAAAAAAGTTCACTGTATTGTGGAGCTACAGAGTCATATACATACTTTTCACTCCTCCGCTCCTCTGTTCAAGTGTAGGGAAAGCCCCGTGTAAAGTTGTTGGGAGTGTATGTTGATTTTTCCATGTGACATCGCTGATTGTCCACGTCACATGCTTCTCTATGCTTTTGAAGCATCCAGCATTTTCCCCAGCTCTCTGCATTAAACAGGGGAGCAAAGGACAGACTGAGGATATACTGCTGGGAATGGGAGGACTGAAGGAAACCTGTTGCTTTCCGTTCTGAATGGGCTTTGTTTTAAATTGAATAATTAGCAAATCAAAATGTCTTATTTTTAATTTTTTTCTTCTTTTTAAATAGGCTGTAGAATAGAAAAGAAGAAAAGACGTGGACATCCAGTTTTGCTGTGAAAGTCCTGGGAGTCCTCTCTTCTGAACGCTCCGGAGTACAATAACAGAAGACGCACGATGGTCTCTGCAGGGAAGGAGCAGCAAAATCGCATGCTGTGCCAAAGTAGCCACACTGCAGACAGGACTATGCTGTAAATACAACTTAAGCGATGTGGGCAGCACACAACTTGTACAATTCAGATTTTAATACATTTTTACTGACGTAATTATCCCTTTTTTTTTTTCACTTTTTTTTGTATCCATAGACCTTATTTTGTGTGAGGCAGGGAGGTCTATAATAACAAACAACGGTGACCACTAGTTCTATTTTTTCCTTTTTTTTGTTTGTTTGTTTGATATGCCTATCATAACTGTTTTAGGAATATAAATCTAGATTTTGCTGCCCGTGTCATTTTGACATGTAATAAGCTTTTTAGCTTGGAGCGACCAAACATTTTTTGCCTGTTAAGAAATGAGCTATGCCACATGGAACGGCATCCATTGACGTGCTCAGTATTTATGTGCAGCTTTACATAAACCTGTTGCATTTTATATTTTAAATGTTATACTGTACATCCTTATGACCCCCCCCCCCCACCACCACTTCTACCAGCCCCCCGCCCATGGGCTCGTTCATAGTAGAGCTACACTAGATGCATTTTTCTGCACTTTAGAGTTAAAATCCAAATTGTGTTTCTGATCCCCAATTAAAATGATTCTAAATCAAGAAAAAGGTAAAAAATGTCAGGTTACATTAACCGAACATGGCAGACATAGCAAGGGTGCTCAACCTGTGGCCCTCCAGCTGTTGCGAAACTGCAAGTCCCATGGTGCCTCAGCCTTTGGGAGTCATGCTTGAAACTGTCAGCCTTGCAATGCACCATGGGACTTGTAGTTCCACAACAGCTGGAGGGCCACATGTTGAGCACCGATGCATTTTTAGAAAGAGAAGAATAAAAAAAAATTCTCTATATATTTGTATTTTTAAAGTAATGATGTTCGTCGCCTAAAAAGAAAAAAAATCTAAAAGGCAGTTCCATGCAATAGAAAAGCTCTTCTCCTTGTCTCCCTGGGGGCCGTCCTTCCACCTTTTTGGTGGCCTGTGTCCTCTTTCAGCCCAGCCCAAAATTCGGGCTAAAATCGGACCTGAAACGGTGAATGAGGACACACTGGACTCCTACTGTGAGCCAATGCGTGCTCATATGTGAATCCAGCCTTAATATTCAACACTTTTTGGACTTTGTGGTGCCTGTGCTTCTTCCAACCTCTGCACTATTACAGATCATGTTGATCGTATAGGTCAAAGGATGGAACTCAACAGCACACGGCGGGGCACTGATATCCGAGATTTTCAGAGGTAGCTCATCCATTGTCTAAACTGCTCGAACCCCCTCCCCAGCTCGTTATCTAACACATGTGCACGCTCCATAGACATAAATAGGCCATGTAATCAGATCCTCTGTCTACGGCTCTTTTCAAGTCCACTTTCACATACAAAGTTGGTAACACTCATCTGCTAAGCACCTCTGAGGCTAATGCGGGCCATAGATGATTTGATTTTTTTTTTTTTTTAATCAGCTGTCAGCTACTTCTGTGCCAGAATACATTAATCAGTACTGCAGCTGCTGATCGAATGAAAGTTTAAAAATATTCCCGTTTCACAGAAGTCTGTGGTTGGATCAACTTCTGTCGAGCGGGAACAGCCACTGATGGATGCAAATCCAGCCAGTTCAGAAGGGACCACCCCAATTTCGATTCATCTATGGCCAGCTTAAAGGGGTTGTAAAGGTAAAAGTTTTTTTACCTTGATGCATCCTATGCATTAAGGTAAAAAAACATCTGACAGCACCGCCCCCCCCCCAAGCCCCCGGTTTACTCACCTCACCCCTCGAAAGTCCCGTGCGCGTTCTCGTCCTCCTGTTCGGTTCCCAGCCTGGTCGTTGATTGGCTAGGCTGAGCGGATTGATAGCAGCGCAGCCATTGGCTGGCGCTGCTGTCAATCACAGCGGATAACGCGGCGCGCCGGAGGGCGGGCCGAGTGATACAGTCGGCGGCTATGGCCGCCGCTGTATCACGGGAGCGCGCTCGCAAAAGCTTTCCACCATGCGAGGGAGCTCGCATGAATGTGGAAAGCTTTTGCGAGGAGGAGCAGAGACAGCCGCCGAGGGACCCCAGAAGACACGGATCGTGGCCACTCTGTGCAAAACGAACTGCACAGCGGAGGTAAGTATAACATGTTTGTTATTTTTAAACCAAACATTTTTTGACTTTAGTGTCCCTTTTAAGTCATCAAGGAAGTTATGTTAAGGTGCCTCAAACCAGCACTACTCAACAAACCACGTCCTGACGCGTTTCGCCCTGGCCACTAGGTCTTAGTTATAGAGAGCTTTTCTTGCTTGCTTGGAGCTGTGCTTCAATTTCCTTAACACCTTGTGACATAGCCCAGCCCACTGGCCTAGGAAGTTCCTGCAAAGGAGTATAAAGCCCAATGTGTTTTTGCACAGAGATCAATGCATTTAGAAAGGAATCTAATGTGAACGAGCCCTAAAAAGTTCAGATTCACATTTAGTTTTTTTTGTTGAGAAAACTTACATTTTGTATATTTTATTGCCTGCTTGGTTGCCAAGTGTAATTGTTTGCAGAAAAGCAAAATTTCTGTTGTGATTTTTCTTATACGGCTCTGCAAAATGGTATCACTGAATGGAAGTTTGCAGCGGCCAGTGACCGCCATTTTACTTGTACCTTTGTTCAATTTTGTGCTCTTAGTTTTGGAATTGTAATGTTCAGTATCCAGAGTTTTTTTTTTTTTTTTGCACAAACTTCTAAACTCCGTACTAAATATATTTTTGTTTCCCTCATTCATCTTGGTTACAAAATAGCTGTATGTGAACCTATAACATAGATATTTGTCTTGTTTACTACACTACTAGTTCAGTTTACTCAAACCTTCAGAGATCCACATTCTTCAAGGATGATGCTGTGAAAGAGATTTTGGTACACCTAATCCTAATTTACCTAAAGGGACCCTGGCATGTTTCTAAAGGTATAAAAAGAAATGTTGGTAGTTTACATTAGGAGACACAGCGGCGCATGTCTTCTACCGTTCCTCCTTACTGGCACTGCTGCCTCTAAGTTCCTTCAGCATTCTATACTTCCAGAAGTATCCGCTGCCTGTGTTTTTTTCCTCCAACACCCCTATGTCATGACAGTCTTTAGTAGTGACCGATGGGATGGAGGATTGAACCAGGCACAGAGGATAGGAGACGGGCATCCAACACGCTTGAAAATGTTTAATGCCTGTGGCTCTTTCCTCACACCCCTATGTCACTACAGTATTTAGTAGTCACAGATGGGATAGAGGATGGAGCCATGGTACAAAGGGGAGGACGCAGGCACCTAAAGCTGGCCATACACCTATAGATTATCTGCAGATTTTCTATGGTTAGATGGAAAAAGTGCAACAGATTTCTCCATGTACGCTAAACTGTGTGGATGGAGGAATCTCCCACTGGGCCAAGCTTCAGTATCTTGCTAGTCGGCCCCGCTGGCTCTCAACGTAAACAATGCTTGCACCCAATCAGAATGTTCAGGTATTGTAAGAGCCAGTGGGGCCGACTAGCAAGATATGGAAGCTTGGGCCAGTGGGAGATTCCTCCATCTATGCTAAACTGTGTGGATGGAAGAATCTGTTCCACTTTTTCCATCTGACCATAGAAAATCTGCAGATAATCTATAGGTGTATGGCCAGTCTTACACTCTTGGAAGTGTTGAATGCTGCAAATGCCTTCATAGAGGCCGTGGTGCTGGAGTCAAGGCAAGGTAGGATGCCCGGCCTGCTTGAGTTTACTGTATAGATCCATGTGTCTCCCAACTGCAGTCCTCAAGGCGGAAAACATGACCTGTTGGGGCGCTTCGAGAACTGGAGTTGAGAAACACTGGTATAGATTACGGTCCTCCTATCTTGCAGGGTATTGGTGTTTTTAAATCTTACCTTACAAAGTCTCTCGATTAGGGCTCTTGCAGTTCAATGTAATAAATACTATCCATAGAACATTACCACCATGCTGAAGTCGGTCCATCTAGCTTATCTTGATGTGCGTCTGGGTAGGACTGCAGCCTTTTGTGCCATGACTATTCACTATGCAAACTGCATGTGGTGAAAGGTACAGTAGGATAACAGAAGGTAGGGTTGGAAGCAGTGAGAGAGCACACTGACCTGTATTTTAATAGCTAGCATGCATTTGAGTGGTCAGAATCAGGGAAGTGTAAGCAAATAGTAGCAGCTTCTTTAAGGACTTTGTTTGTAGGTCTACCAGGTGCAATGGATGCTAAGTGAGTTAAATTTAAATGCCATTAACCCTCCACCATGAAAACCTATATACAGTGGAACCTTGGATTACGAGCATAATCCTTTCCAGGAGAATGCTCATAATCCAAAGCACTCGCATATCGAAGCAAGTTTCCCAATAGAAGTCAATGAAAAATTAAAATAATTTGTTCCGCATTGACTTCAATGGCATGCAATACCGCATGTGGCCAGAGGTGGGGGGTGCCGGAGAGCCTCGGGAAAGGCCCGAGGACAGTTTGGCTGACCTTGGCAAAACTCAGACTCCATTACCAAGCCTCTCCGAGGTCAGCCGAGCTGTCCTCTTTGGCCTTTCCGTGCAATTCCGAATGGCGCCCCCCCACCTCAGGCCAAACGCGGTACTGCACACCGCTTTTGGCCTGAATCCAGCTCGTTTTACGAGACAACACTCGCAAGTCCTCTTTTTGTGAAACGCTCGTTAACCGCGTTACTCGCAATCCGAGGTTCCACTGTACTCTATAAAAAAAGAAACTGATCCTGATGGTAGCTGCCTTTTTATAATTCCTCCATGGTGTTAAAGCCTAACTCCACCTTTTTAATATCCCTTTTAAATAGTTTGTCTGAGCCAAGATGGCCCAAATTAACTAGTTACTGCACTAACACATATTAAAGAGGACTTACCTTCCTCTGCTTACATTTACCTATAGGTAAGCCTATAATATGGCTTGGTGTGCAGGGAAACCCCAGTGAGATTGTGTCCCCATGCCTGATTGTTCTGATGTTTTCTATTGGCGTGTACACACTGCCTAAACTTTGCCAGAACTTATATCAGATTTGCTTGCAGTGGTTGGGCAAGGATTTAGTTGACCACAGAAATGAATGAGATGGTGCAGAATTATGTAAGTTGTAGGCCCGGAATCTAGATTGGTTAGATGACATGGAACCCAAATTAAGATAAATGAAATGACCTTTCTAAGTTTGCCATTGGTTCTGTGTTTGCTGGACAGCCCACCACAGCTTGGGGTTGCTCCTTAATTACTGTTACACAAATTAATTGGTCTTCTGGCTCCTTTGTTCAGATCCTTTACCCCTGATGTAGATTTATGGCACACAGTGGAGGATTGTTGCTAATGGAAAATACTTGCACAACATGATTTTAGAGCTAAACACTGACTGCATATCAGGGATTGTGGCCTTTAAAATGTTAAGTAGCTAATAAATAAAGAATATTTTATTAGGGAACCCTATAAGTTCTGATGATTGTCAGGGGGCAGTTTTTAGATGAGAGCGAAGTCAGGGGGCAGTTTTTGGTAAGGGTGAAGTTGGGGGGGGGGGGGGATAGTTTTTAGTAAGGGTGGAGTCGGGGTTTACTCAAGTTCTGCATAGCAAATTCTGATGAAGGCTTTGTATGGTGTTTACAGTGACAACACCAGGTGAGATGCTGTTCACAACAGGTTTAGGGCCGTGTGCTGCTATGCTAACCTGACAGCATGGCAGACCCTGTGTGTTGGGGTTTGTTCATCGTTGAACTGCGTTTTTTAGAGCACGCCCCCATTAGCTGCTGAGGCAGACTCCGGCAGTGTACACATGCAGCAGCAGAAGTTATACCCCCCTGTTACTTCAGGCACCATAGTGCAGCGTTCAAGGGGTAAAGCAGGTGGTGAAGAGCGATTCGAATGTGGATTGCAGACTCTAGAGACCACAGCAAGCTTGAATGCGACCTTACTGTGCTACCCTTTTTGTGTGTCTGTGAAAACGCTAAACAAAATGGACCCACCAGCCTTCACCCTTACTCTGAGTTTTAACAACTCTTGATCATTAAAGTGGAGCAAAGGGCAATGGGTGATATGCAAACTTTAGTAACCCATCATAACAAATCAAAATTCCTCTTTTTACATATGACTACAGTAACCTGAAATTGGACAGGTCGGTCTTTAAAGGGGTTGTAAACCCTAGTGTTTTTTCACCTTCATACATCCTATGCATGAAGGTGAAAAAACACCTTGCTGTGTCCGGCCCCCCCGAGCCCCCGTTTTACTTACCTGAGCCGGGAATTTCCATGGGCTAGATCCCACGTCACTTTCCCCATCGTTATTCGGCTCTTCATTGGACGCCGATTGTATGACACGGGAGCACGCCCGCAAGGTAACCCCCTCGGGAGAGAGCTTCCCAGAGGGGATTATCTATTGCGGGGAGGAGCCGCTAAGGGACCCCAGAACAGGAGGATCGGGGCCACTCTGTGCAAAACAAACTGCACAGCGGAGGCAAGTATGATACGTTTGTTAGTTAAAAATGTTTTTAAAAAATGAACCTTTAATATCACTTTAACTGTAGTTGCCAGGGGTTACTGAACTTTGCATATTGCTCTGTATAGAAATTAGATATCATCAATTCTATTTTCTGTCTCACCAGCGAGCTGACCTAACACTGCACCAGTGAATCTCCATCAAGCAGCCCACCATGAAAAGTTGGGGAAACGGCACCGCAGCATTCTCCAGGTCCACCATCCCCACCATGGCACACGGGATCAGCACATTCAGATTTACCTCATCACTTTTAAGCTGGCCATACATTATACAATTTTCTTCTTCAATTTTCTACTAGATTTACCTTCAACTATGTAGTGGAATATTATATGGTTTTGGTAAATAAAGAAGAATTGTACAACGTATTGGCCAGCCTTAAGCCTCGTACACACGTACGGGTTTTTACCACCGGGAACCCAGAGGGGGAAAACCGAGAACCTGCTGGGTAACTTTTTCCCCCTACACACGGCCAGGTTTTATGTCAGTAAAACTGCCATATGAGCTTTGGTCGGGAATCCCGGCCGTGTGTATGCTCCATCGCAGTGTTTCCCATAGAAAAACTGCCGGGTTAAAAACCGGCGGGAAAATAGAGAGCTGGTTCTCTTTTTTTTTTTTTGAGGCAGTTTTCCTGTCGTTTAAACTGCGATGGAGCATACGCACGGCTGGTTTTCCCAGCCAAAAGCTCTCATGGCAGTTTTCCTGACGGGAAAACCGGTCGTGTGTACGATGCTTGAGATTAGCGGGTCAATCGGTGGTTCATGAATATATTCTCCTGTCTTTGCCTTAAGGGATGAATCCAAATGTTTTCTTTCTGAAGCTTCATAAATTGCCGCCTGCTATGAATATTGCACAATGGTTGTTTTAGGAAGTGCCTGTGCAGTCCACAGGAGCCTCTGATGGCAGCTATCACTTTTATTTCTCTGCAGATTCTAAAGTGACAACTGACATCAGCTGGCCAAACACATTATTATTATTATTATTATTTTGTTATTGTTAAAGCGAAGGTTCACCCTAAAAAACAACTGTACCATTCCATCCAGCATACTAGCGTCAGCTACAGTATGCCTTTTTATTTATTTTTTTGCGCTGTACTTACAGTTTAATCCTTCAGTTTCGTTTCAGACTCCCGCGGGGAGTAGGCGTTCCTATGAAGAGGGGAACATGATTGACGTCCGGCTATGGCGCGTCACGCGTTCCGAAAATAGACAGAGTAGGACTCGGCTCTTCACGGCGCTATACGGTGCCGTGCAGAGACTAGGAGCTGACTGCGCAGGCGCCGTATATATCCGAGTCCTATTTCGGCTATTTTCGGAATGCGTGACGTGCCATAGCCGGACGTCAATCATGTTCCCCTCTTCATAGGAACGCCTATTTCCCCGCCGGAGTCTGAAAAGAAACTGGACGATTAAACGGTAAGTACAGCGCAAAAAAAAGGCATACTGTAGCTGACGCTAGTATGCTGGATGGGATGGTAGATAAAGAATTTTTTTTTTTTAGGGTGAACCCCCGCTTTAATGTGCAATGTCCATCCAAAACTGTTTTTTGTTTTGAATAGTTTTGGGAAGCATACAAACCCCTGTTAGGTTTTTACTGCAAAAACAGCTTCCTTAGAGGAAAAGGAAAAAATCTACAGCAAGCAAAGGAAAAATAGAACTCTTAGGCCTTGTACACACGATCAATCCAAACTGATGAAAACGGACTGAAGGACCGTTCTCATTGGTTAACCGATGAAGCTGTCTGATGTGCCTACACACCATCAGTTAAAAAAACGATCGAGTCCAACGCGGTGACGTAAAACACAACGACGTGCTGAAAAAATCTAAGTTCAATGCTTCCAAGCATGTGTCGACTTGATTCTGAGCATGCGCAGGTTTTTAACCAATGCTTTTGCGTACTAACCATCGGTTATTAGTCCATCAGTTCAATTTTAAAGCAAGTTCTATTTTTTTTGACCGAAGGATAACTGACTGATGGCGCCTACACACCATCAGTTTGGACCGATGAAACGGACCTTCAGTCCGTTTTCATCAGTTTGGACTGATCGTGTGTACAGGGCCTTACAAATAGCTTGCCCCCCCCCCCCCTATTCTTAAAATAAAGCGGTTTTATTTCCCTCTGTGTTGCTGTTGGTTCCCCTTAGGCTGCATTCACACCTAGGCAGACAAATTTGCGGCGTTTTGTCGCCGCAAATCGCGGTACAAATAGCGGCGTTTTGTACCGCGATTTGCGGCGACAAAACGCCGGTATTGTCCGCCTAGATGTGCCCCAGATTGACCCCCTCTATGGAGATGCTTCCCATCTCCTAGCCGAACGCCGAAAGCCGCCTGAAAAAAAGGTCTGGGACCTTTTTTCAGGCGTCAGGCGTTCGGCGTGGAGATGTGAACCATCTCCATAGAGGGACATGTGTTCTCATCCCTCTGGCGGCAGCGGCGTAGCACTACAGGCGTAAAAACGCCTAGATGTGAATGGGGGCTTACTGCCTGTCTGGAAGTGAGTGTTGTCATGGTGATGGTAAACAAGGGGATATAACACTGTAGAAACCTCACTTTTTACCTTTTTTTTTTCTTAAGGTAAAAACCACCCCACTAGTGGCAAAAAAGCACCGCTAAAACACCATTAATGTGCCGCAAAAACAAGTATTGATTTAGCGCTAACGTCACGGTGCTGCAGTGTGAAAGCCCTCATAATGCAGGGAATGCTTTAAGGGGAAAGAAAAAAAAAGTTTGGCTTTTAAATCATTTTAAGTATGCATTTGTCATCACCATAACTTTTCCACCCTGCCTCTCACCTTGACCAATCCGACAACTAAGAGAATGCAAAGTGTTCTCTAAATGGCATCTGGGCCAAGCGAGCGAGCAACCTCCTGTGTTCACTAAGGTCCCTTTCACACTTGGACGGTTTGCAGGCGCTATTGCGCTAAAAATAGCGCCTGCAAACAGCAGGCTGCTGTTTCTCCAGTGCGAAAGCCCGAGGGCTTTCACACTGGAGTGGTGCGCTAGCAGGACCGCTCCAAAAGTCCTGCTAGCAGCATCTTTGGAGCGGTGTGTTTACCGCTCCTTCCCATTGAAAGCAAAAGGAAACTGCGGCTATACCGCCGGCAATGCGCCTCTGCAGAGGCGCAATGCCGGCGGTATTGACCCTTTTCCGGGTGCTGGCGGGGGGTTAAAACCGCACCGCTAGCGGCTGAATACTGCCGCAATTCCGACGGAATAGCGGCGCTATGCTGCCACCGCACCTTTAGCCCCAATGTGAAAGGGACCTAATCAGCAGAGAAGCCACTTGCCACTAGACTCGGACACTAGCAGGATTCATTGTAGTAGTGGTGTCTAGTACAATGATTTACAGCTTCAATGGGGATCAACCAGGTATGACACATGCATACTTACATTGGTCCATGGTGGACCATGCAAAAATATATATGCCTGGATCCATCCATAGCTTTAATGCCATCTTAGTTTGCCCATTTCTACATAGAGACCACTATTGTGCTGGTGGGGAACAGGAGACTGGTGGATTGCAGAGCCTTGCCAGGGTCACTAACAGCTACAGTAAGGGTCATACAGGTGTCCAGCCCAAGCCTTGCCTTATTCTAACCTGAAGTTGGCATTTAAAAAAAAAAAAAGTAAACTAATGTAAATGTATTTGTAACGCTACAGCTACGGTACATGGTCCACATTTCTCTTTTCATGTGCAGTGCATTATCAAGGTGACAGGTTGGGGGTTCCACAGGAAAGAAAAAAGGAGGGAATACATTTTCGGTAAAAGGAAAAAAAAATGCAATTATGCAAAATGTGTTTGTTTGGAAGATTTATATAGTGATGTTTTGTTTTGCTTTCTTCATAATTGCAAAGCCATTTCACTGTTTGTGTCACACTTTTCTTCAGAGAAGAATTAAATGAATATACTTTGTTTAACCTCTTCTGTCCTGGTGCCATTTATTTGCCTGACTTCTTTTACTGTATATATTTTTGTCTGTGAAGGAACGACTATAGACAAATGGAAAAGGATGCTGCGCTGTCACCCATGAGACACAATCAGATGACACTGAGCTGTCAGTCGTGGGACACAATCAGTTGATCCTACATGGTATTAAAGCAAGGGCCAGTTTACTGTCTTTCAGACTTTAGGAGGTTTGGATGTTGGTGGGAAAAAATGCTCCATTGTTTATTTCACTGAGAGTAATCGTGCCCCATTATTGGTGTCATTAGGAGGAATCGTGCCCCATTGTTGGTGTCATTGGGAAGAATTGTGCCCCCTTCATTGACGTTAGTAGGGAGAATTATGCCCCATGGTTGGTTTTCAGTGAATGAAATGGCACCCCAAGGGCTGAATAAAACCAAGCAAAGGGCCAGTTTGGAGACCACTTTATTAAAGTGTCACTTTCATGTTATGTGAACAGATATGAGTGGGAAGCCTTATAGAAAGCAGACCGTTCCCACGGCTGTTTGCTTGTAATTGGACATGCAGTAGATACTTGACATGCATCAATCTACCCTGGACACGCGGGGAGATTTAGCCCAGGTTCACACGTGACTTTGACTACGACTTCCACGTGACGTTGAAGACGAACCTCAGCGCAACTTTGGCACGACTTGCATGTGACTTCTTTAACAGAAGTCAATGCAAGTTGGACCAAAAGTACTGCAGGAACCTTTTTCTAATTCTAAGGCCGCGTACAGACGAGCATACATGTACGATGAAGCCGGACCGTTTTCACCGTACATGTCTGCCCGGGGATTTCTGTATGGTGGCTGTACTCACCATCATACAGAAATCCGCGCGTAAACAATACGCGGGGCGTGTCCGCGCCCTGCCAGTTCAATGCTTCCACGCATGCGTCGAAGTCATTCGACGCATGCGAGGGATGGCGGGCGCTCGGACATGTACGGTAGGTCTGTACAGACGACCGAACATGTCCGAGCGGGCAGGATTTCAGCGGGCTGTTTTAGAGTTGAAAATGTATTTATTGGTTTCGTATAAACAACACATAAAAATAGAAGAATAATACAAAAGGAAACAATAATCAATGGTACATAAAAGTGACGATCGTGATCAAACATGTAATTTGAGTCAGCCCAATGGCTATCGCCCACAGCTTAACTCCTGATGTCTTATAGGAAGTAATGAACGTCATCGGTCGTCTTTAGGAGCAGAGAACGACTCCCATCAGGCGGGTGTCATTGTTTCCGATCAGATAGCATATGAGAAATTCAAAGTAAAATAAAAAAAGAAGAAAGAGAGGAAACGAACGACCTAAAGGAGGTCATGGAAAGGGAAAAAGAGAAAAGGAAAGAAGAAAGAGCAGAAAAGAGCAGGAAACAGTAGGGGTAGGGCACGAGGGCTGCTGTGAAAACATTTGCTGGGTAGGGTCACAGGAGGGCAATGGGGAGGGACATCCGGAGGTATACGCCTCGATCAGCCCAGAAATAGGGTCATAGGTCAGGGCGGTCGTGTTGGGGGTGGCAGCATGTTAATGAGAGTATCAGAGGCGGAGAAGTGGAGCCAAGTCGACCACAGCATCTTGAATTTATCAAAGGAGTCATTGTCAAGGGCCAGCATCTCCTCCATTCTCATGGTATCGTTCATGATTGAAACCCACCGTGACAAGGGGGGAGTGACAGTCGTTTTCCAAAATGAAGGAATGAGCTGTCTCGCTGAGGACATAAAGAAACGGAGAAGACTTTTCTTTTGAGACGAAACCGACCCAGGGAGAATGGAAAGGAGGGCGATCTTGGGGGAGGGTGTCAATGTGTCATCATAAATTTTATTATAACAAGTAAATACCTGAGTCCAGAAGGGGCGGATCCTCTCGCATTCCCACCAGATATGGAGATAGGTCCCTGTAGCAGAGGTGCATCGCCAACATGTGGCTGGAGTAGACGGGAACAATTTGTGTAACGTGAGGGGGTCCCTGTACCACCGTGACAAAACCTTATAGTTCTTTTCCTGGGAGTAGCAGGATATCGTTGATTTGTGAGTAAACAGAAACGAGGTCTGCCAGTCCGATCGGGATATGTCTTCTTTCAGATCTGCAGACCACTTCCCCGTGTAAGGAGGCAAATCACTATGTAGTAGAGCTTGAAGGAGACAGTATATGGTAGAGAGAAGGTGTCTGGGTGTTTCAGAGAAGGAGCACAGTCGCTCAAATTCAGTGTAGGGGCGGTGGATTTGGGAGGAACTGTGTAGACACTGTGCAAATGTAGAGAGGTGAAGGGTGGTAAGCCAGTCTATGGGACCCGTCGATGTGACCGGAGTCCCTCGCAGCGGGTCCACAAAAGAGTGTGCTTGTGGCCAGTCAGAACGCCTAAAGGGCCCTATTGTGGCCGCCCCTATGCCCTGGGGGAATACGGGGTTATCGAACAAAGGGGACAATGGGGAAGGGTCGGAGGACAAAGAGGTGCATAGACCCCTATGGACCCATAGTCTGAGAGAGGCAATCGTCAATGGCGAGAGGGACGGCAAGCGGGAAAAATTGGACCCATATCCCCAGAGAAGGGCCCGTAGATCCACGGGTGTTAGGTCTTGTTCGATGGCGACAGAAGCCTTTAGGAAAGGGCGGGGGAACCATTCCAGAATGCGTGCCACATGAGTGGCTTTGTAATAAGTCTCAAAGTCGGGTAGACCTGCTCCACCCTGTGACTTCGGGAGTGTGAGTAACTTGTATCTCACTCTGGGCATCCCCCTATTCCATAGAAATCTGATAGCTAGTGAGCGTAGGGCCGCAAAAAAGGTTTTAGGGACTAAAACAGGGATCGTCTGAAAGAGGTATAATAATTTGGGGAGGGTGTCCATTTTAAGGGTGTTGATCCTTCCAAACCACGGTAAGGGGGAACCTCCCCATCCCTCCAAGTCCTTCCGGATGCGAGAAAGTAAAGGGATATAGTTCAGGGAGAACAGGTTGGAAAGGTTGGAGGGTATTGTAACCCCCAAGTAGGACACTCCCTTCGCCTTCCATTGGAATGAGTAGTTAGACCGTAGGGAGGACATCACAGGAGCAGGGAGAGAAATGTTGAGAGCTTCGGTCTTGGAGACGTTAAGCTTAAAGTTACTAAAAGACCCAAACCTTTGGAATTCATGGACAAGGGATGGTAGAGAGGTATGGGGGTGTTGCACATAAACCAGGAGGTCATCAGCATATAGGGACAGCTTATGGTGAGCGGAGGGTGTTTGTATACCCTGGATGGAGGCGTTCTGCCGGATAGCACAGGCCAAGTGTTCTATAACAATAACGAATAATAGAGGGGAGAGGGGGCAACCCTGCCGGGTGCCATTAGCAATGTCAAACGGCTCAGAGGTTGTGCCGTTTACCAGAACCGAGGCAGACGGCCGGGAGTACAAGGACAGCACTTTAGAGATAAAGGTAGAACCTAGCCCCAATTGTTCCAGTGAGAGTTGAAGAAACTCCCAATTGACCCTGTCGAACGCTTTTTCGGCGTCGAAGGAAAGGAGGCAGGCTTTCATGCTTGTACGTTGGACAAGGGATATAAGGTGAATCGTTTTAGTGGTGTTGTCTCGCGCCTCGCGGCCCGGGACAAATCCCACTTGGTCATTATGAATCACGTTCGGGAGGAGAGGAGACAAGCGATTGGCCAACACCTTGGCGAACAGTTTGAGGTCAATATTGAGCAAGGATATCGGCCGATAGCTGGTACATTGGGAAGGATCCTTGCCTGGCTTAGGGATCACAGAGATGTTGGCGGATAGGAGATCTCTTGAAGGCAGATGGAGATCGTCTATGGCGTTAAAAGCCTTAGCTAAAAGTGGCGCCAGTTGGAGAGCAAAGGTTTTGTAAAAGCGGGGGGTATAGCCATCTGGGCCTGGACACTTGCCTATTTTCAAGACTTTAATGGCACCTAGGAATTCGGTCACTGCCAGGGGTTTGTCTAGTTCCAGGGAGTTTAGTTTGGGGATAGTAGGCAATGCTGTTTCCCTAATGTAGTCTTGCATAGTGTCAGTAGAATGGGTGGTGCGGGCGGGTGGGGTTGTGGGGGGGAGGTTGTACAGCCGGGAGTAGTAATCCCTGAAGGCAGAGGAGATGCCTTTCGTATTAAACGTCTTGGTTTGATCAGGGCAGGTAATGAAGGGGATGGAGCCTCGGGGCGGTCTAGGATGGAGGATCTTTGCCAGGTGTTTGCTACATTTGTTGGCTAGAGAATAATAATGATTACGCGCTCTGTCCCGAGCTATCAAGGAATGTGTATCTAAGAGTTGCAGTAGATCCCTACGCGCGTTTGAGAGTCGTACGAACACGGCGGGATCTAAGTCCCGTTTGTGGAGGGATTCGAGGTCCGCTATGGTGGAGAGGAGACGGCGTATGTCATCCGTTCTCATCCGCTTGAGACGGGAACCGTGCTGTATGAGCACTCCCCGGATCACACATTTCAGGGCATCCCATTGGATAAGGGGGGAAGTAGAGTCAGAGGAATGATCAGCGATGAATTTCCGAATGGTTGTGGAGATGTCTGCCACACAGACGGTGTCCCTCAGTATATTGTCATTGAGCCTCCAGTGCGTACCGACGCGAGATGTTGGAGGGCGGGCTAAGGTCAGATAGATCGGGGCATGGTCAGACCCTAGTAGGTGGCCTAGGGAGGCCTGGAGGGGAGTATCTAACAAAGACTGTGATATCAGGAAGTGGTCTAGCCTGCTGTAAGAGTTGTGAGCTGCAGAGTAGTGACTGTAGTCTCTCTCTGTGGGATGCTGGACACGCCAAACATCCACCAGACGAGACGCATGTAGTAGGGATTTGATGCGTGTCAAAGAGGAGAAGGAAACAGGAGACTTACCCGAGGAAGTGTCTGCAGATGGGGACATAGCGAAGTTGAAGTCTCCACCGACGATAAGACAGGGACCCCCAAACGAGGATAATCTGGTGAGAATGGATGAGAGGAACCGAGCCTGGTCCACGTTAGGTACATAGATGTTGGCCACTGTAAAGAGAAAATCATTTAGTCTCAGCTTAAGAAAAATAAAACGGCCAGCTACATCGATAAAGGAATCTAAGATCTCAGGTTTGAAGGACTTATGAAAACCAATGGACACCCCCTTGGATTTGGCCTGAGGGTTAGTACTGTGAAACCATTGCGTATAGTATTTATTGCGTAGGGCCGGAATAGAGCCCGTACGGAAATGTGGAAAGAGGAAAGAGAAAAAAAAAAAAAGGGGGGGGGGGGGTAAAAAATCAGGAATCCAACTTATGCTTAGCCATCAGCAGTACAGGGGGGTTCCCTGTAGGAGTGGGAAATCAGTGCGGAAAAGCAGGACTCAGTCATTGGGGCCCTGCCGGGGCATGGATCCGGAGTGTTGAGGCGTATGCTTGGGGTTGCGTTTGCGGCCCTGTTTCTGCCATTGAGGTGCAAAGGGGAGGCCCTGCGTAGTAGGAGTAAATGGCCAATCTGGGAGAGGGACCTGCGGAAGCTCCAGTGTGCTGAGGAAGGAAGGCAGATCTCCTAAGGTGCGGAATATGGCGGTTTTGCCCTTGTGGTGTACTCGGAGATGGAAGGGGAATCGCCATTGGTACTTTATCTGTTTAGCTTGCAGTAGCTGTGTAAGCGGCTTCAGGGCTTTCCTCATCGTCAGGGTCTGACGAGACAGATCCGGGAGAAGCATCACAGGGGCATCGTTGAAGAGGATAGTGGTCTGTGAGCTAGCCGCTCTCATGATTTCCTCCTTGATCTTGTAGAAGTGAACTCGGCATAATGTGTCCCGTATAAAAGAGGGGTCAGGGGTCCGGGGCCCCGAGGTTCTGTGCACACGGTCTAATTCAATGGGGTCATCTTTGGGGCGCTGCAGCAATTGGTTAAAAATCGCCGTCACAGCCGTGGGCAGATTTTTGGGGTCAACCGTTTCGGGGATCCCGCGAATGCGTATATTATTGCGACGATTTCTATTTTCGATGTCGTCTTGTTGGTAAGCGAGTTGCTGCAGCATGACAGTGTGGGTATTGAGTATTTGATCATGAGCCTGCACAGTGTTGCTGAGGCTATCAGTGGTGTTATCTATGTCCTCAAAGCGGGCACCCATATCTTTCTTAAGGTCAGAGATCTCCTTTTTGTGCGCTTTTTCTATTCTGTGGACACAATTTTCAAAGTCAGATTTAGTGGGCAGGGCCCTGATGTAACTGTGAAGGGATCTCATCTGGGCCTCCATGTCCCAGCAATCACCTGAGCCCAGGGATACATTAGACCTGCTCCTGGTGAGCATGGAGGGAAACAGATTGTCCTCAGGGAACGGGAGATGGCTATGGGAGCTCACCTGCGTGTGGATTGAGGACTCAGAGCGGGCTGGAGACGGCGGGGCCGGCGCCATCTTGGATTCTGGGCGGCGGAGTGCAGCGGCCCGAGATCTGGCGAATAATTCCTCGAGATCGCCGCTTTGTGTATTTCCACGGGTGCCCCTCGGTGCCCGCTGTTTGTCTTTCCCCATATGCGGCGGTGAAGGCGGGTTCCTGCGATGCTTGCGGTCCGTGGAGCCGAGGGACCGGGGAGCTGCGAGCAGACACGTCCTACAGCTCCATGCGTCAGGCCACGCCCCCCCTCAGCGGGCTGTTTTAAAACAAGTCCAGAAATATTTGCCCGCTGGAAAAAGGCCCGGCGGGCAAATGTATGCTGGAATCCTGTCCGCTCGGGCCTACACACGACCGAACATGTCTGCTGAAACTGGTCCGCGGTCAGAGCTGTTGGCCTAGATATTGTTGTGCTTGCTGCAGATAGTAGTTTACAGTTCAGTTTTGCATTATTGTAATTTTTATATTTATAGCACCAATTATAGGGTACGAACCTTGTACAATGTAGAAAAATGAGCACCTTATTAAAGCCCAACTACGTCATGAAGAGAAAAAAAAGCCCTTGCAGGAGCGAGGAGCAGCAACCCTACCCCGGATCCTTGTCATCTGCCTCCTAAGGTAAGGAGGCCTCTGATCGCCACTTTCCCATCTGTCTCCTGTGGGTGTGTGTGTATGTGAGGGTGATCGCCACATTCCCATCCATCTCCCACATGGGGTGTGGTGGGGTGGTGTTTGTTTGCCACCCCTGCTTATGAGTATAGGACATAGGTTGTCTGGGACCACATCCTTATTACTGAACCACCCTGACCAAAAAACTCCAGGACTTTACCAGTACCACATGTATAAAAATTCTTGAATTTTATTAATACAAATAATAAACCATAGTAAAAATTGAGGAATGATACCGCTCTAAAAGCTACTGACCCCTCGGATTGCTTCCGTCCTACCGAAACCGACAGGTGCTGGCTCTGCACAGGTGCATGGAATTGGAAAAAATCCTGGACTGCCACACTTTGTTAAACGACGTCTTTATTGGATAAAATCCGATCAAAACATAATCCAAAATGGTGCAGTCAGGATGAAAAAGTGGACAGCAGGATAAAAAAGGCCAACATGTTTCACATCGTAAGATGCTTACTCATAGCTCATGAGTAAGCATCTTACGATGTGAAACATGTTAGGATGAAAAAGTGGACAACAGGACAAAAAAAGCTAACATGTTTCACATCGTAAGATGCTTACTCATGAGCTATGACTTGAGCTTTGACTTGATATATATTAACTTGTTAAAAGTATGCTTATTGTGCATTGAACATGTCAATCGAGTATTGTTCCAATGTCTGATTTCTTATGTATAATTATTTCTTCTTTTTTAGCATATCCTGTATAAGCTCCTGATGAAGGTCTACTCAGAGCGAAACATGTTGGGCATCTTCTATACAGGTTTTCTCTGTGGTTCTTTATTGAAGCCACACATATCCTTATAGGATTAAATTATGGTTGTGTTTACTCCCATTTTATGAGATATGTATGTAAATTAAATAAATTATGTATTTTTCTACTTGATCTATTCAATATTTATTGAGACACCTTTAAAGTCCCCGGGTTTGTTACCCTCCCCCATCTCTTTTCTCTTGACAAGCATCTTACGATGTGAAACATGTTGGCCTTTTTTATCCTGCTGTCCACTTTTTCATCCTGACTGCACCATTTTGGATTATGTTTTGATCGGATTTTATCCAATAAAGACGTTGTTTAACAAAGTGCGGCAGTCCAGGATTTTTTCCAATTCCATAGTAAAAATGAGTCAGAAATTACTCATGTGATTCGTCTGCATATCCTGCTTAATACAAACATCAAGTAGTCCTTTTTTTTAGTTGATGATATCATTAATCATGACATTGGTAGATTGTTGCTTCCAGAAACGCGTTTCACCGGTCAGAGCCTGCTTCTTCATGAAGACAAGTAACAATCTCTGTAATGATAAAAGACAGATTTTAACATGCATAACCCATGTGTTCAATTAACAAAAGTGTATCATACCTAATATACAGTGAAAAAGAACACCGTTAATAAAAACACTGGAGTAGTACGACCAATAGACACCCTCATGGAGAGGACAGATCCAAAAATGTAAACTATCTGCTATTTTCAAATGATGAATATAGTTGCAAGAAATGTATAAATGCACTATATACTATGGGATAAGCAAAGGATAAATCAATAATATATAAACTGTATATGGATATGATTAGTCAATCTATGGTTTCCCAACTGCACCCCTACTCCCCAAATAGATGGTTACATTAAAGTGGTTCCAAAGGCTGAAAGTTTTTCTTGCCTTTACGCTTTCTATGTTTGATTGTAAAAAGCCTGGGTACAGCAGCCCCCCCAAGTACTTACCTTAGCTCACTCTCACTCTAATGATGTGCACAAGAGCATTGGCTCTTTGAGGACACTCTCTTCTCATTGGCCGAGACAGCAGCGAGAGGCATTGGCTCCCACTGCTGTCAATCACAGCCAGTCAGCCAATGAGGAGAGAGGGGGTGGAGTAGCTCTGTGTCTGAATGGACAACAGCTCAGGAGCGTGACTATGGGCACTCAACAGGAGGGAGGGGCCAGGATCCCCGGCAGGGGACCCGACAAGAGACGCAAAACCACTGTACAGAGCAGGTAAGTATAATACTGGAATGAAAATGGTATGTGAGAGGGGCATCTTGAAATTGCTTATCCAGCTCTCTACCACTGGGGACCTGATGCACCGGGCACGCGCATCGGGTCCCCAGTGGCCTAGGAAGGAGAAGACGTCATATGACGTCTACCCAGAACGAAAGCCTCATTGTCCCGCCGTCATATGACGGCGGGCGGTAGGCAAGTAGTTAAAAACATTTCGCCTTTAACCACTTGCAGATCAACCCACTGTTGATAAACTGTGGCAGGGCGGCCGCTCTGCACCAGATCACATACATGATCTGACACTTCCGGGTCTTGGGCGTGCCGCTGCCGGCCCAGTCCCACTGTGATTATACATAGTTGAAGCTGATCGGCAGGTACGGTGGACTCGATGCCCCCTGGCACATGTGATGCTTCAGTACAGAAGGAGAATGGTGATCTGCCTATGTAAACAAGGCAGATTGCTGTTCTTTCAGTACAGAAGGAATGGATCTTGTGTTCCTGCAAAGCAGAGGCACTGATCAATGCCTTCACCTAGTACAAACACCTCCCCCACAGTAAGAAAATGCCAGCTAGGCACACAGTTTACCTTTTGATCGCCCCTGATGTTAACCCCTTCCTAGCCAGTGTTATTAGTACAGTAACAGTACATTTTTTTTTTTAGCACTGATCACTGTGGTAGTATCACTGGGATTTTGTTTTGCCCAGAATATGTAGCAGAACACATATTGGCCTAAATTGATGAAGAAATTAGATTTAAAAAAAACATATATATGTTTTATATGTTATTTTTTTTTTTTTTAAATGTACAGTTTTTTTTTTTATAGTGCAAACAATAAAAACCACAGAGGTGATCAAATAATACCAAAAGAAAGCTCTATTTGTGGGGGGGGGGGGGGAAAGGACATCAATTTTATTTGAGTACAGTGTTGCACTTCAATTGTCAGTTAACCGCTTCAATCCCAAGAGATTTTACCCCCTTCCTGACCAGAGCACTTTTTACAATTTAGCACTGCGTCGCTTTAACTGACAATTGCGCAGTTCCTGTGATGTTGTACCCAAACAAATTTGTGTCCCCTTTCCCCCACAAATAGAGCTTTCTTTTGGTTTTATTTGATCAGTTCTGCAGTTTTTATTTTTTGCGCTATAAACAAAAAAACATTTAACTTTTTGCTATAATAAATATCCTCTGCCCTGACAGTACAGGGATTTGCGTGTACACACACAGTTCACAATGTTAACAAAGGTGTTATAAATAAATTCATTTATAACAGCTTTGTTGCCGATTCTGTGATTGGTCCACAGCTATCACATGGTACCTGCTACAATTCTATAGGTGGGATAATTCAATTAAAAACATGTTCCATGCATTTTATAAAAGGTCCACTTGGTGGCACTGTGGCTCATGTATTTTTCTAGTGTGAACTATGGCAATAAAAAAAAAAAAAAAAAACCATCTCGCAAGACTTTGCAACTTTTTAATTGCAATCAACCGTCATGTCAGCTTGTGTCATGATGTACAGCAATTCATGTTCTGATGCACACCAGTGTACAATGTAAAGGGCCATGAAGAATGAATGTGCATGGATTATTTTTGGAAACTAAGGATATCATTTAGATCAGGGCTAGGTAACCTGGGGTCCTCCAGCTGTTGCAGAACTACAAGTCCCATCATGCCTCTGGGAGTAATTGTAACTGCCGGCCTTGCAATGCCTCATGGGAAATGTAGTTCCACAACAGCTGGAGGGCTACTGGTTGCCTACCCCTGATTTAGAGTCACTTCAAGAACACATTTATTTTACACCTCTGTATTTATTATATTTTCCCACAGGTGCCTGCAAACCATTGTACCTGCGTTCAGTGGATGGCGGGTGCAATGTCAGGCTCCTGCACACTCTTTCTCCAGCTTTTTGCCCATACACAGTGCTGGGACATCTAGAGCCCAGGGCGAACATGTCAAAATGTGCTCCCCAAGATGTATGAGCAAAAAAATAATTCACAAATCCTCTACCCCTAAAACTTCCCTTCCTAGTACACATCTTCTCCCCCCCTTCAAATCCCCCCTCCCAGCGTAAATCCCCCTAAATCACCACTCCCAAATTTTTCATTCTAGAACAATACCCTCTGCCGCCCCAAAATCCCCCCTTCCAACACAAATCCCCTCCCCTCACTTGATACCACAGTGCCCAGGGCAGCAGCCCCCTCCTGCCCACCCCTTGTCCCAGCCCTGCCCATACCTTCATACAGAGTTTCCAACCCCCACCACAGGGTTTTGGGTGCTTGAACATGTTACACTCTAAATACGTGTGTAACGTTTTCTAAGGATGAACTTATACTTTATGGCATGTGAAATGTACTATACAGTATACTGCTTACACATTGTTTTATATGGCGCTAGTTCACATCAGTGCAATGTGTTTACATGTGTTGGCTTGTGTAGTAGTAAGGGGTTAAATAGGTCAGTTTTTATTACAAAAAAAATAAAAAATTATGTATAGTTTCTTTAACTGTTATTATGTGCCAATTAGACGGCATTGTTGTCGGTAAAAGATGAATTGCAGTAAATTTAAAGCAGTATTAAACACAAAACCAAACATGTATTATAGTGCAGCTTACCAATCATTACATGTGGTGGCTGTGTTAGTTTTATTTTGCTTTTTCATCTCTGTTTTCACCTGGTGACCTGGTCAGTAACACACCTCCTGTACTAGTGAGACACAACTCTGGAGGGATGAGATCAGGAGGCACAGCAGACAGCAGTATTGTCAGTCTAGGGAGGAGAGTGCTAAATATATTAGCATGTTAAGGCCCCTTTCACACTTGGGCGAGACAGCAAAGTGACCTTCGGATAATAATGTGTAAACAATGCTCATTAGTAATGCTTATAAATAAAGTGCAAATGCTGCAAAAAAGTGCAAAATCTTGTGCTGTGAATACAAAAACGTGCAAAGTGCAAAAACAAATGTCCAATCAAAAAAAAAAAGTTCATTAGTGATCAAGAAGGATCCCAGAAAACCACTGATAATCTTCTTAAAAGTATTATTTAAATTGCTATAGGTGACACCCAGTGCGAATCCTTCACCTTCCACACTCTGCTGACTCACCAGAAATAATGGCTGAGCCACGTTATAAACCAGCTACTGCACTCCACAATAGACCTAAAAAAGTTCATCACCATGATCCACATCCTTGTTGGGGCAAGGACGCTGACGTCTTTGAGCACGCCTGTATCGCACTTGCGGCTCTTGGATCACGGCCAGAGGCGAAAGGCAAACACTAATAAGCGTTATTACCCTAGACACTTAAAGGGCCAGATCCATGAAGCGTTTACGCTGGCGTATCTATTGATACGCCGCGTAACTTCTAGTTTGCTCCGGCGTATCTTTGTTTTGTATCCACAAAACAAGATACGCCTGAAGCTGGGCTAGATCCGACTGGCTTACGTCTTAGTACGCCGTCGGATCTAAGGTGCATATTTGCTAGATACGGCGATCCACGAACGTACGTCCGGCCGGCACATTTTTTTACGTAGTTTCCGTAAGGTTTTTTCCGGCGTAAAGTTACCCCTGCTATATGAGGCGTACTCAATGTTAAGTATGGATGTCGTTCCCGCGTCGAATTTTGAAAATTTTACGTCGTTTGCGTAAGTCGTTCGCGAATAGGGCTTTGCGTAGAATGACATTCTCATCATAAGCATTGGCTTGTTGCGGGTTAATTTCGAGCATGCGCACTGGGATACCCCCATGGACGGCGCATGCGCCGTTAAAAAAAACGTTGTTTACGTCGGGTCAAGACGTATTAAGATAAAACATGCCCCCATCTCATCCATTTGAATTGCGTGCCCTTACGCCGACAAAGTTACACTACGTCGCCGTAACTTACGGCGCAAATTCTTTCAGGATAAGGAAAATACGCTGTAAGTTACGGTGGCGTAGTGTATCAGAGCTACGCTACGCCGGTCAGAACAATGCGCCACGCTACGTGGATCTGGCCCTATGTCGTTATAAACCCTTATGCCGCGTACAGACGGTAGTTTTTTGCGATGGAAAAAAAACGACGTTTTATGTGATGTAAAAAACTACGTTTTTGAAACTTCATTTTCAAAAACGACGTAGCATATAGACCATCGTTTTTTCACAATGCTCTAGCAAAGCGAGGTTACGTTTCACCACTTTTTTCCATTGAAGCTCGCTTCATAACTAACTTCTGGGCATGCGCGGGTTTAAAAACGTCGTTTTATACGTCGTTTTTTGCTACACACGGTCAATTTCTGTGAAACAAAAACAACGTTTTGAAAAACGACACAAAAAAATCGAGCATGTTCGAATTTTTTTTTGGTCGTTTTTTTGAAGACATAAAATGACTTTTTGCCCACACACGATCATTTTAAATGACGTTTTTTAAAACGTCGTTTTTTTTCATCACAAAAAACGACCGTCTGTACGCGGCATTACAATCCACTTTTTGCTACAGGTAAGTCTATAATAAGGCTTACTGCACTCAGCGGCCCCACGGGGGTACCGCTACACAAAGAAGTAGCCGGATATCTAAAGAGACAAACAATAGTACACCAGACAACCACACCATACACTCCTGAACAAAACGGTGTAGCAGAAAGGAAAAAAAAAACCTGCACTCTTGTAGAAATGGCCAGATGCATGTTGTCAGATGTCAACCTACCTCGCAAGTACTGGGAGAAGCAGTCATGACTACAACCTACTTACAGAACAGACTACCCTCAAGAGCCATTAAAAGTATTCCATTCAAAATGTGGCATGGATCAAAGCCTAGCATAGCGCACATCAGAGTGTTTGGATATAAAGCATAGGCCTATATTCCAAGTGAAAAGCGATCCAAGCTGGGGAACAAAGCCATAGAAGGCATTCTAATAGGCTACAGGGAGCAAACTAAGGGTAACAATAATCCTACGCCCAAAGACTGACAGTGACAATAAGCCATATTGTTTATTTTGATGAGAGCCCAGCATCAGAAACGCCGATCCCTGAAAGCTGTGAAGTGAATATGCCAAGCAAAGCAGAAGAAAAGGTCAACCAAAGCGAACCAGAACAAGAGTTGGAACTCACATTGCCTAAATCAAGTTCCCCACCAGATCTTGAGTCAGAAGATCCACTCAGACTACAAAAGGGATACCACCCCGAAAGCTGTCATGCGCTGTTAGGGCACACGGCATGCTTGGACCAACATTCCGGGAAGACAAAAACTGCCAAAATGTGAAGCCAATAAATGGAGAAAGGCAGCAGAAGAAGAATTAAAATCACTTCAAGAAAATAAAACCTGGACACTCACAGAGCTCCCTCCCAAATACAAAACTATAGGAAGAGCGCTTCTTAAAGTTGCAGCCGGGAAGGGCATGCAAGTCAAAACTGCTTTCCTATATGGAGACATTAAGGAAGATCTCTACATGGAGTTGTTCTTCCAGCAGTACAGACCTTGGCTTTCCTGTGTTGGTCGTTCTTCCCCTAGGGGTGTGTGGCGTTCTTTCTTTCCTCTGGTTGCATTTCCATTGAGCACCAGGATGCCAGATCTGTGAACACACCGTGTTTTTACATCTCCCCGCCCCTTCACAGCTCTCATGGGGGAAAAGGAGTTGGCTTCTGGACACGCACGGTGGAGACCCTCTGTATGTGTTTTTTTTTAAGGTAACATTTTTATTGACCCTCTGTATGTTAACATATGTATTGCAACACATAAGCTTGCCTTCTTTATCCAACCGGATTACCGTTCCGGCGAGAATTGACCAGCATTTGGCACTATTTATACTTACCTGCGCCTCTCCTGAGGAAGCGAGAATTACTTCGCGAAACGTGTAGAGGTCAATAGCACAGCAGCTCCAGAGGAGTTTTTCAGGCGGTTTAGCGCTCAAAATAGCGCCTAAATATCGCCTGAAAAACTCCTGCCCCAGAGGGCTTTCACACTGAGGCGATGCGCTGGCGGGAGAGAAAAAAAATCTCCTGCAAGCAGCATCTTTGGAGCGGTGTGTACCGCTCCTTCACGGCTCCTTCCCATTGGAAACAATGGAAAACCGCGATAATACCGCCGTCAAGGTGCCTCTGCAGAGGCGCATTGCAGGCAGTATTGACCCTTTTTCGGCCGCTAGCGTGGGTTAATACTGCACCGCTAGCAGCCGAATTCCGCAGCAATTCTGACGGTATAGCGCCGCTATACTGCCACCGCATGTCCTGCCCCAGTGTGAAAGTATATATATATTTGGCAATATGGCACAATATTGGTTGTAAAGGCACAGGGTAGGAGGGGTAGTGGGTCCCCATACTCACCACTAAGCTTGACGATGGCTACAGGTGTGCGGCCCCAAGACGGCAGCAGCAGGCGCCTCACCCGGAAGCTGAGGGGGCGGAGTCAGAAAGGGACCCCACCAGGGGCTAAACGGAGAGCAGGCATGGCATAGGTGTAGTGATGTATCCATAGAGACCTCGTTAGTCCATAAAAAGTATAGGCTGTGAACATATGTATGTTTGTCAGGCATCTAAAGTAGTATCAACAAGTATTAGCATAAGAATATGTATGCATGAATGAAAGGCCTGGGCCAAAGGTGGTAGCGACGTGGAGATGGTTAGAAACATAGGATCGTAGAGGGATACTAGCAGATGACAAGAGAGGAAAGAGAGGTGAACTGTGATCATGGGCGTCCGCTCCATAGGGCAAGGGGGGGCAATTGACCCCCCCTGGAAAATCGAGAAGGTGTTGAAGAGTCTCGCGGCCACGGGCTGTCTGAGCGGTCCCGGGCCGGATGTCACACAGACACAGCGAGCAGAACCTGCTGTGACCCAGCCGTGCTGATGGCTGATCTGAGGTACTGAATGGGATGGGGGGAGAGGAGGTTCATCTGTGCTGAGGGGGGGGTTTGTGCTGAATGGAGGGGTCTGTGCAGAATGGTGGGGCTGTGCTGAAGGGGGGTCCATCTGTGCTGAATGGAGGGGTCTGTGCTGAATGGAGGGGTCTGTGCTGAAGGGGGGGTCTGTACATTCTCTAGGCTATATTTATATGGGCATGGAGTGAAACTGAATTACCTCAAGAGCTATTTCACACTGCAAACTGGCTGCGCTATCGGTAAAGTGCCGCTTTACCATCGTTTTATCTGCACTATTCGGCCGCTAGCGGGGCGCTTTTAACCCCTGCTAGCATTTGAAGAAAGGGTTAAATGTGTATCGCCGCTGCGGAAGTGCCCCCCCCCCCCCTGAAAAAATTTCAGCGGACGCTCCATGACTGTGATTATGTGAATTTGTGTGTGTGTGTGTGTGTGTGGTGTATCCTTAGAAACCTCGTTAGTCCATAAAGAGTATAAGCTATAAATATGTTTATCAGGTATCTGAAGTAGTAAATTAAAATCAATGAGTATTAGCATAAAGATGTATATATCTCAGTAAAAGGCCTGGGTCAAAGATGGTAGGGACCTGGAGATGATGGAAAACATAGGATAGCAAAGGGGTACTAGCAAGTGACAAGATGAGAAAGGGGTGAACTTTGGTTGTGTGGAGGAATCTGTGATATCAAAAAACAGAACAAAACACAAAAATAAAAATAAATCATTAATGAGTTCTCAAGAAATTAGCTGTGTGTAAGGAATGCAAGTGTGCCTTAAGGCGAATATAGTAAGTACCTGAGTATGGTGAATATCCCAAGTATAAAAGTAATGAGACACAGCAGGCATTCTCCACAGCTGTGTGTGTCCTCAGTGAAGAGTGAAATGAAATCCAAGCCATGCCTGACCTCCAATTTAACCCTGGAATAGCCCAGAGGGCTCCGCCCCCAACACCATGTGTGGATGGCTGTCATGTGAGCGTAGGAGGCGCCCATTGTCATGTAGAGGCACGCATGCGCGAATGCACCCCCATGGCATCAGATGGTAAAGTGCGTCCAGCTGCGCCGACGTCTGCGGGAACGCAGACGCCACGCTTCTGGCGCCTGAAATGGTGCCGATTTGTGGGTGTCCCCACCTGCCCAAAAGCAGATGGGGACAGCAGGAGACACAGAAAAGCCTCCCTTTATACACATCGCAGCTCCCAATGCGAGACAAAACATGCTAGTACCAATCAAGGGATCACACAGGGAGCCAGGGTATACAGCTAAATAAAACAAAAAATAAACAGTCGGGGACTGTTCTCTGAGTGTGAAAATTCGGTGTGCCTGGCTGTGCAGGGTGAGGGAGCCCAGTTTATCTGTGGCCCTTATTAAGGGGGTGCACTAAATAAACATGTAGAGGTACCCCTGTAAGGGCTGCTGACTGTTGTGGTCCATCTGTCACCCTGCCAAGCCAGGCACACAATTTTAAGCATCCAGAGACATGAAACAGTCCTTGTCCTTGTTTTGTTGTATTTTATTGAGGGGAATTTAACTTGGCTAGGGATAGGGAAATTAGGAGATACCCAGAAAATTGACAGTCAATGTTGGGACCAACTATATAAATCCACACAGGGCTGGACTGGGACAAAAATTTGGCCCTGGACTTCATCCAGACTGGCCCACTTTGACAGGTCTCTCCCATGGCAGCCGGAAACTCCCGCACCCCCTGGCCACCCAAGCCCCCTCTCCCCTTCACTAGCCACTAGCCATTTTAGTTTATTAGAGTAGAATGGCTGGTACTGGTATTCTTATAGGCAGTACCAGTGGGGAAGCTAGACATTATTTCACCCGGGGCAAAGTATAAGTTTGGTGCCCCCCCTTATGGGACAAGATTAGGCAGAAGTGAGAAACTGCCAGGCCATAGCTGTTGAATTAGCTGTCTGTCCCCTCCCCCATGCTCCTCTGTCGCCCCCCCTGCTCCTCTGGTCCTCCCCCTGCTTCTTTGTTCCCCCCAGGTGAGCGCTGCGGGGAGGGAGAGGTGAGTGCTGCGGGAAGGGAGAGACAGAGGAGCGGAGGGGGGGCGACGGTCCACTGTCACTGAAGTCGGCCCACTGAGCCATCGGCCCACCGGGAAACTCCCTGTAGTCCCAATGGCCAGTCCATCCCTGAATCCACAGTATATACAAACTCTCTCTCTCTCTCTCTCTCTCTCTCTCTCTCTCTCTCTCTCTCTCTCCAGCACATCACTTGCTTGCACTTCCCGGACCAGCTAGCACTGATTTGGTGGGCCTGACCCAGGGTCAGCCAGGCCTAAAGCAGATGCCCTTTGCAGACAAGGACCGCGGGCCCCTATAGTGTAGCAAAAATACAGAAAGTCCCAGTGCTAGCTATCCCTGTGGCTACTGCTCCCAGCACCACCTCTTCAGGCACTGCCAGCTAGACATGTGCACAGAATTTCTTTTCGTTTTTTTTTGTTCTGTTTCGTATCATTCCGTAGGTTCGTTTCCGTTCGTTTTTCGTAAGACGCCCGTTTTCCTGTTCATTCCCGTTCGTTTTTCGTACAACGAGATTTTTTCGTATTCCGATCGTTTCGTATTTTCGTTACCGTTTTATTTTCGTACATTCTGGTTCGTTATTCTGTTTAATTCATGTTCGTTACTTGTTAGACAATAATTTTCGTGAATTTTCGTCAATGATTTGCATTCTGTGTTTTGGATTCCTTTTCCTGTTCGTGTTTTCGGTCGTGTGTTCGTGTGACATCTATGACAATTTGTTGTGGATGTCATGTGGGCATGCGACTGAAGATACGAACAGAAAAAGGATTTACGTCATTTTGTACTTTTGTAAATATATCACGGGATTCGCGGCACTTTCAACATGCGGCTCATCCATATTAACGATTATTAAGCCCCATACACTTGGTCAGACTTTTTTAACAACAAACATAAAAACGATTGTTTTCCGTTCGTTCTCAGAACATTTGTTCGTTTTTAAACTCCATCAGAAAACCATTTTTGGGTACAAAAGTCTGGCCAACTGATCTCCCTTCAGATGAAAATCCACAGAAAAGTTTATTTGGCTTTACTGTACTACTCAGCACAAAAGAGAGCTTCACTAACTACACTCACTGCCCATTCAAAAAAACGAAAAATTACATCTGTGGCAAGGGATTTGCATTCTGTGTTTTGGGTCCTTTTTCTTTTGGTGTTTTCGGTCGTGTGACATCTGTGGCAAAAGATTTGCATTCTGTTGAATCCAAAATACGAACAGAAAAAAGGAATTAAAAATACAGGGTGCGGGTCTTTTGTTGTGGATGTCGTGTGAACATACGACTGAGGGTGCGAACAGAGAAGGAATTCAAACAAGATACAGAGTGCGGGTCTTTTGTTGTGGATGTCGTGTGAACATACGGCTGAGGATACGAGCAGAGAGGGGATTCAAACAGGATACAGAATGCAAATCTTTTGTTGTGGATGTCGTGTGAACATACGGCTGAGGATACGAACAGAGAGGGGATTCAAACAGGATACAGAATGCAAATCTTTTGTTGTGGATGTCGTGTGAACATACGACTGAGGGTGCGAACAGAGAAGGAATTCAAACAAGATACAGAGTGCGGGTCTTTTGTTGTGGATGTCGTGTGAGCATACGACTGAGGGTGCGAACAGAGAAGGAATTCAAACAAGATACAGAGTGCGGGTCTTTTGGTGTGGATGTCGTGTGAACATACGGCTGAGGATACGAGCAGAGAGGGGATTCAAACAGGATACAGAATGCAAATCTTTTGTTGTAGGTGTCATGTGGACATGCGGCTGAGGATACGAGCAGAGAGGGGATTCAAACAGGATACAGAATGCAAATCTGTACTACTACTCAGCACAAAAGAGAGCTTCACTAACTACACTCACTGCCCATTCAAAAAAACGAAAATTACATCTGTGGCAAGGGATTTGCATTCTGTGTTTTGGGTCCTTTTTCTTTTGGTGTTTTCGGTCGTGTGACATCTGTGGCAAAAGATTTGCATTCTGTTGAATCCAAAATACGAACAGAAAAAAGGAATTAAAAATACAGGGTGCCGGTCTTTTGTTGTGGATGTCGTGTGAACATACGACTGAGGGTGCGAACAGAGAAGGAATTCAAACAAGATACAGAGTGCGGGTCTTTTGTTGTGGATGTCGTGTGAACATACGGCTGAGGATACGAGCAGAGAGGGGATTCAAACAGGATACAGAATGCAAATCTTTTGTTGTGGATGTCGTGTGAACATACGGCTGAGGATACGAACAGAGAGGGGATTCAAACAGGATACAGAATGCAAATCTTTTGTTGTGGATGTCGTGTGAACATACGACTGAGGGTGCGAACAGAGAAGGAATTCAAACAAGATACAGAGTGCGGGTCTTTTGTTGTGGATGTCGTGTGAGCATACGACTGAGGGTGCGAACAGAGAAGGAATTCAAACAAGATACAGAGTGCGGGTCTTTTGTTGTGGATGTCGTGTGAACATACGGCTGAGGATACGAGCAGAGAGGGGATTCAAACAGGATACAGAATGCAAATCTTTTGTTGTAGGTGTCATGTGGACATGCGGCTGAGGATACGAGCAGAGAGGGGATTCAAACAGGATACAGAATGCAAATCTTTTGTTATAGATGTAATTTTCGTTCTTTTGCCGTTTTCGTTTTGTCGTATTTTCGTCAGATCGTTCGTTCGTATTTGCGGTTGTTCGTTATGCGGCTCATTCGTAATCCCGTCGTTTTCGTATTTTGGTCCTTTAATTTTTTCGTATGTACGCATTATTCTGCGGGTACGAAAATGAATATTTTCGTACGAAAATAACATTCGTACGAACGGGAATGCACATATCTACTGCCAGCCCTCCTGGCTGCAGCTGCCCCTTTCCTCTACCCGTGCCGCCACAATCCTCCAGACTGGCTCTGCACCCATCTCAGTCCTCTCAGGCGTGCTTCCCAGTTCTCCCGACTGTGTGAACACTCACCAGCCCTCTTGGCTGTCTCTGTGGAACTCCTGGAGACTTGCCTGGCAGTGTTCTCCCACTGTCCTCTCTTGCTCCTCCTCGTCAGGACACCTCTGCGGGTTGTAAGAGCACCCCGTCTGCACCCGAGCCCAGGCCCAAGGTCACCCCCCCCTAGACTGGGGAGCTCCCTCCAAGGCCCGGACAGCCTAACACTACATCTTGCACCCGATCAACTCCTCCCCAGCTGGGCTGACCCTGGGAATTTAACCACTTCAGCCCCGGAAGATTTGGCCCCTTAATGACATGGTCATTTTTTGCGATACGGCACTGCGTCGTTTTAACTGACAATTGCGCTGTCGTGCGACGCTGTACCCAAACAAAAGTGACGTCCTTTTTTTTCCACAAATAGAGCTTTCTTTTGGAGGTATTTGATCACCTCTGCGATTTTAATTGTTTGCACTATGAAAAAAAAGAGCGTCAATTAAAAATATACTTATATATATTTTAATTTTTTTTGCTATAATAAATATCCCCCAAATGTTTTTTTTAAAAAAATTCTTCCTCAGTTTAGGCCGATATGTATACTTCTACATATTTTTGGTAAAAAAAAATTGCACTAAGCGTATATTGATTGGTTTGCCCAAAAGTTATGGCGTCTACAAAATAGGGGATAGATTTATAGAATTTTTGTTATTTTTTTTACTAGTAATGGCGGCGATCTGCGATTTTATTTAAAAAAAATTATCGGGACTGCGACATTGCGGCGGACAGATCGGACACTTTTGGCACTTTTTTGGGGACCATTGACATTTATACAGCAATCAGTGCTAAAAATAGCCACTGATTACTGTATAAATGTCATTGGCAGGGGAGGGGTTAACATTAGGGGCAATCAACGGGTTAAGTGTTTACTAGATGTTTTATAACTGTGGGGGTAATGTGGCTGACGAGAGGAGGAGAGAGAGAGATCGGTGTTCATACTTAGTATGAACACACAATCTCCCTCCTCTCCCCTGACAGAACTGGGATTTGTGTGTTTACACAAACAGATCCCGGTTCTCGCTCTGTCACGAGTGATCACAGGTGCCCGGCGGTCATCGCGCCCGCCGGGCACGTGCTTCGCCTCCGGGGACGTCTTAAAGAGCCGAAGTAGAGCAATGGTGGCTCGCCCAGGGGAGCCTACCTGCCGCAGTACAACTGTGGCGGCTGGTCAGAAAGCGGTTAAGGAGGCCTGCCCTTTGCCAATCCAGATTGGGGATTGGTCAGGGCTCCTCAGGACACCCCAGGCAGCTCCATCCCCCTCTCCATTTCTCTTTTTAGAAAACACCAGAACATTCTGGAAAGAAGTAAGAGGTCCTGGTAATGTTACCTGTGAGTCACCCAGCAATACCCTGAGCCACTCGAAGCCTAGATCAAAACACACCCAGGCTCGGCTGCCATCCAAGCCAGGAAATTTTACCTACTCTCACAAAACTTGTACTATTCTTATAGCACACTAGAGGGCGCTACAAATATTTATACCAATAATAAATAATCTGTTTATAAATCTGTAAAACTTCTAACAACAACATAGTCGCAACAACATAGTTTTTCAGGTCACTGCCAATATATAACGCAGAGGTACTTGGAATTGTTTATTCAATTTTTTTAATTAAATAATTAGTCAGATGTTCTCATTGCTTTGTATTTGTCTCAGGTTCTTAGAAGCTGATTAAAGCTTAATATGTTCTTGGCAGCTGCCCATTTTCCAAAAATCTGTTTGATGTTTTACTATATATTCAGTCCTAATTGTTGTAATATATGTTGTAATATGTTGGCCGATTTGTGTGGGATATTTTATATATATATATATATATATATATTATAAGTCCAAAATTGACCAGGCCAGATTTCAGTTGACATTTGGTACCTGTTAGGATAATTACATGGTACACATCAAAAGACACTTGTCGATTGTCAATAGGAAAAGAGACAGGATGAGTCTATTTTACACATCAAACCATTACTCAGGCCACATGTAATCTAATTAGGAAGTTTATTAGTATGCAAGAATGGAAAATTAGGAATAGGTGATGATTGAAGCTGTCTCCGGCTGGGGTCAATATCTGTCACTCTGATAGACAGGATATAGATCAAGGACGGCCAATCAAATTGCTCAGCTATTCAGTGAATAGGGAATATAATCATGGAGGTCAGTCTTGTCACTGAGAATATTCTCTGTATATTTTCTGTATGAATATGGCACAGGTCTAGGAAAAGATGAGACTTTGAATCACTCTGTTGGATTTGTATCGTCTGTGGAATTTGGACTTTATTCTGTATTGGAAGTCAAATAAATGCACTCTCTGGAGAGCCTGGTGTGTTGCTGCGGGACAATATAATTTATAGTCATCATACTAACACCTAAATATCAATTATCTAACCGGACTCCAATATATATGACTTCACTACATTGGGGCCGTGATTGTATCATCTGTGGACTTTTGGTTCTTATGGTTCTCTATTGGACATTGATATCACTACACTAATAAGCGGTCAGTGTCTCCAACGGAGTGCCTCTTACATCAGGTGTCCCCAGCGGTCAGTGTCCCCAACTAAGTGCCTCTTACATCAGGTGTCCCCATCGGTCAGTGTCCCCAACGAAGTGCCTCTTACATCAGGTGTCCCTAGCAGAGTGCCTCTTACATCAGGTGTCCCCAGCAGCGTGCCTCTTACATCTGGTGTCCCCAGCGGTCAGTGTCCCCAGCGGAGTGCCTCTTAAATCAGTGTCCCCAGTGGAGTGCCCTTTAAATCAGTGTACCCAGCGGAGGGTTGGCTGAAGTGCAGCTACATCTCCTCTCGTTCCCCGTGTTCAATGGAGAGGGGAGGGGCCGATCTGTGCAGCTAACCCCAGCTGGAGAATTGTGAAGAGAGAAGCTGATTTATTGGCTGCACGGATCGGCCCCTCCCCTCGCCACTGAACACGAGGAACGAGAGGAGATGTAGCTGAACACAAGGGGAAACTCTTGCGGTAACCCCAGCGGCCATTTTGTTGGAGCCAGGAGCCAGAACTGCTGCAGAGCCAAACAAAATCCTGAATCGGGACGACCTCCGATCTGGACGAGGGTCTCAAATTCGAGATCATCCTGGGAAAGTTGGGACTGTTGGCAACTATGGAACACCCCAGGCAGCTCCACCCCCCCCCCCCTCTCCACCTCTCTTTCCAGAAAATACCAGAACATTCTGGAAAGAAGTAAGAGGTCCTGGTAATGTTACCTGTGAGTCACCCAGCAATACCCTGAGCCACTCAATGCCCAGATCAAAACACACCCAGGCTTGGCTGCCATCAAAGCCAGGAAATTTTACCTACTCTCACAAAACTTGTACTATTCTTCTAACAACATAGTCGCAGGACCTTTTTCAGGTCACTGCCCATATATAACGCAGAGGAATTGTTTATTTATTTTTTAAAATAATTAGTCAGATGTTCTCATTGCTTTGCATTTGTCTAAGGTTCTTAGAAACTGATTAAAACATAATATGTTCTTGACAGCTGCCCAGTTTCTAGAAATCTGTTTGATGTTTTACTATATTTTCAGTCCTAATAATTACATATGAATTCTTGCCCGGCTTCTATGATTTAACCCCTTCCTTTACATGGGTCCTGATAAGCCTCTCCTGCCTGTGCTTGTTCATTGATTGCACGGTATGCATACTCTTAATCTCTAATGGTCTATGGCGCTCTCACATTTGTTTATATTTTATTTATTTATTTTTGCACACATCTAGCTTGCATATACACTATATTACCCAAAGTATTGGGACGCCTGCCTTTACACGCACATAAACTTTAATGGCATCTCAGTCTTAGTCCGTAGTTTTTTTTACTAGTAATGGCAGCGATTTTCAATTTTTATCAGGACTGCGACATTGCGGCAGACAGTTTGAACACTTTTGACACTTTTTTGGGGACCATTGACATTTATACAGCAATCAGTTCTAAAAATAGCCACTAATTACTGTATAAATGTCACTGGCAGGGGAGGGGTTAACATTAAGGGGCAATCAACGGGTTAAGTGGTCACTAGATGTGTTATAACTGTGGGGGGAATGTGGCTGACGAGAGGAGGAGAGAGAGAGAGATTGGTGTTCATACTAAGTATGAACACACAATCTGTCTCTTCTCCCCTGACAGAACCGAGATTTGTGTGTTTATACACACAGATCGCGGTTCTCGCTCTGTCACGAGTGATTACGGGTGCCCGGCGTTCATCGCGCCTCCCGGGCACGTGGATCGGCTCCGGGGGCGTCTTAAATAGCCGAGGTAGAGCTATGGTGGCTTATTATAATTAGGGGCGGGGCATGCATTTAAAGGTGTGGTGTAGAGGGGGAAGAAAATGGGTGTGGTTTCAATGGAATCGTGGGCGCGTCTTAAAGGGGTGTGGCTCAAAGGGTGTGTGGTCCGAGTCTGAGATGAATGAGAGATGGAGGGAGAAAGAAAGAAAAAGGGAGGGAGGGACAGCAGGCCCAGATCCTACATCACAATAGAAATATGTGTATTCCATAAAGTTCAACAATCAGCAGATAAAGATACTCCAAACACCTAGTGTTAGCGCTTCAATCATCATGGCACCATGGTTGTTATGCTGTGTGGATGATTGAAGCACATGATTAATATTATTACATTGTAATATAACATGAAATAGTTCAACTCACCGTAATGTAGAATTAGTGGGAGCCCTGAGTGTGTCCCCTGCCACCAGATGCCATCAGGTGTCCCCAGCAGAATGCCTCCTTCAATCAGTCATTCCCAGCAGAGTCACTCTTTACATCAGGTGTCCCCAGCGGAGTGCCTCTTATATTAGGTGTCCCCAGCGGAGTGCCTCTTATATTAGGTGTCCCCAGTACAGTAGAAAAAAGTGTAGTTGCGCTGAATAAATAATTAAGTGAAAATTTGAAATTGATAAACACAGTCCAAAGTGCTGATAAGAACAAGCAATAAAGTCCAAAAATTCCAAAAATGTTGATTGACTTGTATTTGAACTAGTGAAGCCAAAAATGAAAGAGACCACCACCAACAGAAAACACCGTAAGAAATACACGCTTACCAGAAGGCAAGCATATAGGGCTTGCGGCTGAACCCCAGCCAGGGCCTTTAAACTGGAACTGCCTCCAACATCAAGGGTTAAGATCCTCCCGGTTTCCGTGGATAACAAAATGCCACAGAGGAAAATAAAAACTCACAATAGTGATGTACCGTAAAAAAAAAAGCATAAAGGATAAGCCAGCTGGCTATCACGAACACCCGTCCTCATGGACCGTAACACCAACGTCAGCACGTCTCCTTGCCCGACGTACGTTTCGTCATATAATGACGTCGTCTGGGAAACGGGCGACGTACTGACGCATCGCGTATTATATTATCACATTGGGACCAAGCCTCATTATGAGTCAAGGTCTTCTGGCGGCATATTGCCGCATCACACATTTAAGCTAATCACCAGGAGCCAAGCCTCGTTACGGATCAGGGTCTCCATGTGAACAACTACGGTGGCCCTTAATTGCCTCTTACATCAGGTGTCCCCAGTAGAGTGCCTCTTACATCAGGTGTCCCCAGTACAGTACCTCTTACATCAGGTGTCCCCAGCAGAGTGCCTCTTACATCAGGTGTCCCCAGCGGAGTGCCTCTTACATCCGGTATCCCCAGCAGTCAGTGTCCTCAGCGGATTGCTTCTTACATCCGGTGTCCCCAGCGGTCAGTGTCCCCAGTGGAGTGCCTCTTGCATCAGGTGTCCCCAGTGGAGTGCCTCTTGCATCAGGTGTCCCCAGTGGAGTGCCTGTTACATCAGGTGTCCCCAGCGGTCAGTGTCCCCAGTGGAGTGCCTCTTACATCAGGTGTCCCCAGTGGAGTGCCTCTTGCATCAGGTGTCCCCAGTGGAGTGCCTCTTGCATCAGGTGTCCCCAGTGGAGTGCCTCTTACATCCGGTGTCCCCAGCGGTCAGTGTCCTCAGCGGATTGCTTCTTACATCCGGTGTCCCCAGCGGTCAGTGTCCCCAGTGGAGTGCCTCTTAAATCAGGTGTCCCCAGTGGAGTGCCTCTTGCATCAGGTGTCCCCAGTGGAGTGCCTCTTGCATCAGATGTCCCCAGTGGAGTGCCTGTTACATCAGGTGTCCCCAGTATAGTGCCTCTTGCATCAGGTGTCCCCACCGGAGTGCCTCTTACATCCGGTGTCCCCAGCGGATTGCCTCTTACATCAGGTGTCCCCAGTAGAGTGCCTCTTACATCAGGTGTCCCCAGTGGAGTGCCTCTTACATCAGGTGTCCCCAGCGGAGTGCCTCTTAAATCAGTATCCCCAGTGGAGGGTTGGCTGCAGACGGAGGGTTGGCTGCTGTCCCCAGTGGAGTGCCTCTTACATTAGGTGTCCCCAGCGGAGTGCCTCTTACATCAGTGTCCCCAGTACAGTACCTCTTACATCAGGTGTCCCCAGCAGAGTGCCTCTTACATCCGGTGTCCCCAGCGGTCAGTGTCCCCAGCGTATTGCTTCTTACATCCGGTGTCCCCAGCGGTCAGTGTCCCCAGTGGAGTGCTTCTTACATCAGGTGTCCCCAGTGGAGTGCCTCTTGCATCAGGTGTCCCCAGTGGAGTGCCTCTTACATCAGGTGTCCCCAGTGGAGTGCCTCTTACATCAGGTGTCCCCACCGGAGTGTCCCTTACATCCGGTGTCCCCAGCGGTCAGTATCCCCAGCGGATTGCCTCTTACATCAGGTGTCCCCAGCGGAGTGCCTCTTACATCAGGTGTCCCCAGTGGAGTGCCTCTTACATCAGGTGTCCCCACCGGAGTGCCCCTTACATCCGGTGTCCCCAGCGGTCAGTATCCCCAGCGGATTGCCTCTTACATCAGGTGTCCCCAGCGGAGTGCCTCTTAAATCAGTGTCCCCAGTGGAGGGTTGGCTGCAGACGGAGGGTTGGCTGCTGCAGAGCCAAACATTCCCGTTTTTCCATGGACAAAAGGCAAAATCCCAAATTGGGACGGCCTCCGATCTGGACGAGGGTCCCAAAATCGGATTGTCCCGGGAAAATTGGGACTGTTGGCAACTATGGAACACCCCGGGCAGCTCCACCATCCCCCCCCCCCTCAACTCTCTTTCCAGAAAACACCAAAACATTCTGGAAAGTAGTAAGAGGTCCTGGTAATGTTACCTGTGAGTCACCCAGAAATACCCTGAACCACTCAATGCCCAGATCAAAACACACCCAGGCTTGGCTGCCATCCAAGCCAGGAAATTTTACCTACTCTCACAAAACTTGTACTGTTCTTATAGCACACTAGAGGGCACTACAAATATTTATACCAATAATAAATAATCTGTTTATAAATGTGTAAAACTTCTAACAACAACATAGTCGCAACAACATAGTTTTTCAGGTCACTGCCAATATATAACGCAGAGGTACTTAGAATTGTTTATTTATTTTATTTAATAATTAGTCAGATGTTCTCATTGATTTGTATTTGTGTCAGGTTCTTAGAAACGGATTAAAACATAATGGCCTGGATTCAAGAAGCAATTGCGCCTGTGTAACCATAGTTACACAGCGCAATTGCTTACTTGCCCCGGCGTAACGAATGCTCCTGATTCAGGAACCTTGTTACGCCGACTGCAGCCTAAGATATGCGCGGCATAAGGCTCTTATGCCCGCATATCTTAGGCTGCATTCTTGCGATGGCCGCTAGGTGGCGTTCCCATTGTGCTCAGGGTATAGTATGCAAATTGCATACTAACGCCGATTCACAACATTACGCGAGCCCTGCGTACGCAGTTTACGTCGTTTCCGTACGGCGTTTTTCGCTTAAGACTTTCCCCCTGCTATTAGCAGGGGCAGCCAATGTTACGTATACCCGTTGTTCCCACGTCGCGAAATTTCAAATTTACGTAGTTTGCGTAAGTGATTCGTGAATGGCGCTGGACACCATTCACGTTCACTTTGAAGCAAATGACGTCCTTGCGACGTCATTTGCCGCAATGCACATCGGGAAAGTTTCCCGACGGAGCATGCGCTCTACGATCGGCGCGGGATCGCGCCTAATTTAAATGATTCCCGCCCCCTACGGGGTCATTTAAATTGCGCACGCTTACGCCGGGCATTTTGCCGGCGCGCCCACGCAATTTACGGAGCTACTGCTCCGTGAATCAAGGGCAGTGCAGTAAATTTGCAGGGGCGCAGGGCAAAAACGTTGCCCTGCGCCTCCGTAAAAAAAGCGCAATTGTACCTGAATCTAGCCCAATATGTACTTGACAGCTGCTCAGTTTCTAGAAATCTGTTTGATGTTTTACTATATTTTCAATCCTAATAATTACATATGAATTCTTGCCCGGCTTCTATGATTTACCCCTTCCTGTACATGGGTCTTGATAAGCCTCTCCTGCCTGTGCTTGTTCATTGATTGCACAGTATGCATACTCATAGGCCCAGATTCTCAAAGAAGTTACGCCGGCGTATCTCGAGATGCGCGGCGTAAGTGTATATATACGCCGGCGTATCTATGCGCCGTAACCACAGAACCAGATACGCCTGAAAATAGGCTTCTTCCGACCGGCGTAACTTTTCTACACCGGCGTAGCGTGGGCGCATATTTACGCTGGACGCATCTGGCGCACCCATTGATTTCCTATGCAAATGAGGGAGATACGCCGATTCCCGAACGTACGCTTGTCCGACGCAGGCTACGCGCGGTGCACGTAAGCTGTACGTCCGGCCTAAACTTGCCCCTCATAAAGCATTCTGCACAACTTTGCCGAGAGAAAGGGCCTGGAAATTGACATACGTGATGACCTGACCCCCCGAACCAGACATTCCCCCCCTGCCCGAGCTACTCCATCTGCTGAGGGAACAGCAGTTAGAAGTTGTCTCGTGGAACGTATCTTTGCACATTAAACACACACATTCATCATGGCACAAGGAGAATGCACGCATGCATACCACTGTGGTCCCTAGCACACACGCCCCACATCCTCATCCCATTGGATTAGCCCAAACCCACAATGCAGGACTTGGGAGCAGCAACGCCACGGCAAGGCTCCAATTATGTTGCTGACCATTCATACCACATTCACACACCATTCACACTGTAATCTGCACGCCTCACCGTGTGCAGTATGTCATACAAAATAATAACGCTCTTAACCAGAGCACATAACAAAATAATAACACTCTTAACCAGAGCACATAACAAAAAAAAAACGCTCTTAACCAGAGCAGAAAAAAAAGGCAAAGTAAAAAAATTCATTTGCCCTGGCTGCTGCCTCGGCCACAGCCACGGCTCCGTAATTGCCTGGTTGCAGGCTCAGGTGGGGGGCATCAGGTGGAGGAGCATCCATGGCTGGAGGCCTGCCCTCTAACGCCACGGCAATGCGGGTCAGGATGGTGTTTGTATCTGACTGCACCTGCCGCGACAGTCTCCCCTCCGCCTCAATGGCAGCTGTGTGTCCCTGGACGGCCGCAGTCAGGGACCGCACCTCTGCCACGAGGGTAGCCGTTGTGGCCTGCAGCTCACCCAGGCAGGTGATCACCGCTGCTGTGTTGCCAGCCACATCATGCAGCCCATCATTGATGTGGCCCGTGGAGGCCAGGCTGTCGGCCACTCGCCTCATGTCCTGGGCCCTCTCACCCATATGGAGGGTCTGAGCGTCCTGGGCACTGCTCAGATTCGCAGGCAGGAAGTCCGGAACCCCCCTGGTCTTCCTGGTTGCCTTCCTGGGGCCAGGAGAGGCTTGAGGCCTGGCATAGGGGGAGGGACTTGAGGGAGTGGGTGGGTTGGGGAGGGATCCAGAGGGGCTGGATGACTGGAGGCTTGATGTCCGGGATGGACCAGCCGATACGGAGGACTCCTCCAGATATAGGGATACCTCCTCACCCAGATGTTCTGCATCTGGGTGGAGGTCTGGGCACCACTCCCCTCCACCAATGCCTCTTGGCTTCCCAGGGAGTCAGGGGCAGGATCATAAGAGGATGATGGCGTGGGACGGGCAGAGGCACCAGATGGCCCAGCTCCCTCCTGGACATCTGCGGATGACACAAAACATTCACATGTTGGTGGACCCACACACTTGTCACATATTCCCTTCCACCCCCTCACATGCTACACACCAGATAGGAGAAAAAACACACGTACCTGTCCTCAAGGGCGGCTCAACTGAGTCGTAGCCCTCAACTCCCTCCACTTGCTCTCTCTCAAGGCAGCGGGCAACCACCTGCTCATCAGGAGTCAGCCTAAGACGAGAGGCTGGTCCACCACCAGTGCCGCTGGCATGCTTTCTCATCATGGCCAGCTTCATCTTTTTTGAGATGTCCTGGGGCCTCCTCACCTCATTCCCTACGGCATTCACCTGGTTGGTGATCCTCATCAGGATCTCATCCCTTCTGCCCTTGCTCGTCTCCTTGCTCCGTGCCCCATGGAGGCGAGCGTCATACCTCTCCATGGCCGTTAGGATGATGGCCTTCTCCTCTGGGGAGAAGTTCTTCTTTCTATTCCCAGTACGCCGAGCAGACATGTCAAGGAGGAAGAGCGCAAAAGTACCTACATCTCAAGAAACCAAACGGGTGTACTTTTGCACTCGACGGGCGCATGTCTGGGCGTATTTATGCCCTGGGTGTAAACGGTGGGCCGGCGTAACTCAGGATTTACGCCGGGCGTAGTTGTGAGCATGCGCAGAGGGGGGCGTGGGACAAACGATCGCGTCACTGCGCATGCGCCGTTCTTTCGGCCCTTCATTTGCATGGGGTCACGGTTCATGTTTGAATTACGCCAGCTTACGCCAACGATTTTACGTTACGCCGGCACAAAATTGGACGCATTTGCTTTGAGAACACGGAGCTTGCCTCTCTAAGTTACACCGGCATAAAGATGCGCTGATCTACGTGAATCTGGGCCTTAACCTCTAATGGTCTATGGCGCTCTCACGTTTGTTTATATTTTATTTATTTATTTTTGCACACATCTAGCTTGCATATGCACTATATTACCAAATGTATTGGGACGCCTGCCTTTACACGCACATAAACTTTAATGGCATCTCAGTCTTAGTCCGTAGTGTTCAATATTGAGTTGACCCACTTTTTGCAGCTATAAAAGCTTCACCTCTTCTGGGAAGGCCGTCCACAAGGTTTAGGAGTGTCTATGGGAATGTTTGACCATTCTTCCAGAAGCGCATTTGTGAGGTCAGGCACTGATGTTGGACGAGAAGGCCTGGCTCGCAGTCTCTGCTTTAATTTATCCCAAAGGTGTTCTATTGGGTTGAGGTCAGGACTCTGTTCAGGCCAGTCAAGTTCCTCCACCCCAAACTCAACTCATCCGTGTCTTTATGGGCCGTTCAGGTGTCCCAATACTTTTGGTAATAGACTTAAAATCAGTTTACTGTATCAGATCACACTTTACGGCTCACTGATTAGTTGCTAGAGGTTACAGCACATGATTTCTTCTTGTTGATTGGTTGCTAGAGGTTACTGTACAGTAATACTGCTCACTGATTGGTTGCTAGAAGGTACAGCACATCATCTCTTCACTGCAGAGGGGCATGACATACATATTAATCCCGCCTTATATGAATGCTGCCTTTATTTACAAATGAATGCCGCCGGCCTCAGCTATTTACATATGAACCCCTCCACTATTTACATATGAATGCTCCCGTTATGTACATATGAATGACGGTTATTTACATGTAAACACAGGGTCTGCAGGTGAGTCATCTGTACACAACAATAGGGCAGAGCTGGGCAGCATTAGTAGCAGCACTTCACACTGAGATATCAGGACACACCAAAGGACTACAACTTCAAAGGACAAGGGAATTTAAACTGGGATAGTTGGCAAGTATGAAGCAGCTGCTTTGGGCCCCCCAACAATGACAAGGCCCAGGGCAGCTTCCCCTTTTGCCCTGCCTTAAAGACGGCCCTGATTGCCAGTTATCAACTACTATTACATACTGCTTTGCTATGAAATTCTCCTTACTGCTAATATTGGCTTTCTATGAAGCAGAGGGTACAGGTTGCTGGATCAAGTTAATGTGATTCTAACTGTAATCTTCATTGTAGTTTTTTGCAATAGGAAAAAAATAATAATATGGCCATATACATCCGATATTTGAGTGCACATGGTGCAGTGCTGTGCTGCCCTCCCATCCATGTTATGCTGGAAGTTGAACCTGTTGGGGACTAACTTTGAACACATTATGAGCTGCACATGCTTTTGCAGCTCCTAATAAACAGAAACTGAAGCTATTCTGTATTTAGTGGTAAGTATGAGGCTTTGGAATAAAATGAAACACACCCATACGTCTAATCCTTGTCCTGAATCTGGGTATTAACTGCCTGGGAGTTCATGAATATTCTGTTACGATCTGCAGATTAATAAAGTGAAATTCCAGTCATATTTAAAGAGGTCACATTTGACATAATAATTTATTAATTGGTATGTGTATTTTAGAAAAATGAATATGCTTTGATCTAAACCATTCCATTGTAGCTCTGGCTGTATGTTTAGGGTCGTTGTCCTGCTGGAAGGTGAACCTCCGCCCCAGTCTCAAGTCTTTGGCAGACTCTAATAGGTTTTCTTCTAAGATTGCCCTGTATTTTGCTCCATCCATCTTCCCATCAACTCCGACCAGCTTCCCTGTCCCTGCTGAAGAAAAAAATCCCCACAACATAATGCTGCCACCACCATGTTTCACGGTGGGGATGGTGTGTTTAGGGTGATGTGCAGTGTTAGTTTTCTGCCACACATATCATTTTGCTTTTAGGCCAAAAAAGTTATATTTTGGTCTCATCTGACCAGAGCACCTTCTTCCACATGTGTCCCTCACATGGCTTCTCGCAAACTGCAAACGGGACTTCTTATGTCTTTCTTTCAAAAATGGCCTTTTCTTGCCACTCTTCCATAAAGGGCAGATTTGTGGAGAGCACGTCTAATATTTGTCCTGTGGACAGATTCTCCCACCTGAGCTGTGGATCTCTGCAGCTCCTCCAGAGTTACCATGGGCCTCTTGGCTGCTTCTCTGATGAATGCTCTCCTTGCCCGGCCTGTCAGTTTAGGTGGACGGCCATGTCTTGGTAGGTTTGCAGTTGTGGAAAAAAGGGAAAATATTGCGCTTATCTGGAAATAAACAAATAAACTAAAAAGACAGCTGCTACACAACAATGTGACAAAGATTATATAAAGTTATGTGAGAAAAAATGTAGCGCTAATAGTAGGGATGTCCCGATACCGATACTAGTATCGGTATCGGGACCGATACCAAGCATTTCCCCGAGTACTTGTACTTGGGGGAAATGCTCCGATGCCTCAGCCGATACCTGAGCAGGCAGGGGAGTTGCAAGTCTTCTCCCCCCGTGCTATCTTTCCCCCACTGACAATCCACCCCCCCTAAAAAAAAAAAAAAAAAAAATCACTGTAAAAAAAAAAAAAATGTAAAAAAAAATCACTGTAAAAAATAAAATAAAATACTGTCACATGACATTTAAAAAAAGTATCGGTAATCGGTATCGGCGATTACTTGAAATAAAGTATCAGTACTTGTACTCGGTCCTCAAAAAGTGGTATCGGGACAACCCTAGCTAATAGTAAAGAGAGACAGTGATGTCTCACTAGATAAGTGTGTAATCACTGTAATAAACCAGTGATAGTGATAACAATAACCAATATTAAGTAAATAAATGTGTACATAAATCCACAAAAAAGAAAAACAAAAAATGAGTCCATCAATATGACTTGTGGATAAATAATGAAGAAAACAAACGTGTGACCACGTAGATCCTCATAGGCAAACAGTTCATTCCTTCCAACTAAATATAGATGTGAATGCGCTTACCGGAACCAATGGATCTACCTGTCAGCGACAGCAGATCGTGTAGACATGAGAAATATCGGGGCAAATCAGCTCGGCTTGACTGAAGACTATGCAGCTGGAACAAAGAACTGGAAGCTTGGAAACCAGAGATCTTCAAAGGAGGACCTTAGATGAACGGTATCCTGGAACAGTGTACAGAACCGAATCTCCCAAGATGTCCACCCTGAATCTAATGGATAGTAGGGGTGGTGATAAAGGGCCCTTAGGAAAAGAGGGCACAACGGAACTGCTCCGAAAAAACTCCCCTCCGGTGCACCGTGCACGCCCGTCAGTTGCTCCTCTCCAGGGTCCAGCTCTCCACAGCCCACCCCGTCCCGGCGAGGATCCCGCTCTTCACTCCTCTCCAGACTCCTCCGCAGAGAACCGGTCAGGAAGGTGTCCAATGCTCTGTATATGGAGGGGAGGGATATACACGGGTCCGGGTGGACTATGGAGAGCTGGACCCCAGAGAGGGTCAGGGGTGGGTAGCGGGGCCCGGGGTTCTGTGCTGGGACCAATCCTATTTAATTTGTTCATAAATGACCTGGAGGATGGGGTAAGCAGTGCAATCTCTGTATTTGCTGATGATACTAAGCTAAGCAGGGCAATAACTTCTCCGCAGGATTTTGGAAACCTTGCAAGAAGATCTGAACAAATTAATGGGGTGGGCAACTATATGGCAAATTAGTTTTAATGTGGAAAATTTTTATATAATGCATATGGGTGGCAAAAATATTAATGCAATTTACTTACTAGGGGGAGAACCTCTAGGGGGATCTAGGATGGAAAAAGACCTGGGGGTCCTAGTAGATGATAGGCTCAGCAAACAGAATATTGGCATGCATTAAAAAGGGGATTAACTCCAGAGATAAAGTGATAATTCTCCCACTCTACAAGACTCTGGTCCAGCCGCACATGGAGTATGCTGTCCAGTTCTGGGCACCAGTACTCAGGAAGGAACTGGAGAGGGTCCAGAGAAGGACAACAAAGCTAATAAAGGGTCTGGAGGATATTAGTTATGAGGAAAGGTTGCGAGCACTGAACTTATTCTCTCTGGAGAAGAGACGCCTGAGAGGGGATATGATTTCAATTTGCAAATACCGTACAGGTGACCCCACAATAGAGATACAACTTTTCCTGCGAAAGGGAGTTTTATAAGACGCGTGGCCACTCATTACAATGAGAAGAAAAGAGGTTTAACCTTAAAGGGTTTGTAAAGGTAAATGTTTTTTCACCTTAATGCATCCAATGACGCTGCGCGCCAGGAGCGGGGCCCGAGAGATACAGTGAGCGGCAATAGCCGCCGGCTGTATCACAGGAGCACGCCCGCAGGAACTCAACACCATGTGAGCTTGCTCGCATTAAGGTGTTGAGTCCTTGTGGGGGGGGGGAGCCGAGACAGCTGCCAAGGGACCCCAGAAGACCAGGTTCGGGGCCACTCAGTGCAAAACGAGCTGCACAGTGGAGGTAAGTGTAACGTTTGTTATTTAAAAAAAAACTTTACAACCCCATTAAACTGCGTAGAGGGTTCTGTCATGGATATGCAATAAAGTCTGGCAGCTTACCTGTCTCATGTGTTCATTAGAGGCCTGACCCTCTTTCTGGTTGTCTTTTATCACCTTCCTTCCTGTATGGCTCCACCCCAGGCCATCCCAGGAAGCCTATATTAACCACTGCACTGCTAGTCTGCTTTGCTGTTCAAGCTGTCAGATCACCTGTGGCCAGGTGACAAGTGCACCCCGTTGGGGTCAGGGATGCACCACAGGGTAGTGAACCCTATGGCCGACTGCTGCTATCAGAGAGGAAGCGTGAGCCCAAGATTCCCCAGGGCGCGGAGTCTAAGACCCAGCTTTGTGTTCACCAGAGCCTCTGGTGGTGAGGATGGCCTTCGCCACAGCTGGATCCAGGTCGCGACCCCTGGGGTCCCCAAGGTCACGCTCTGCAGGGAGAGAGGGGAAGCAGCAACCAGGACAAGCGATAGTGATGGGTAAGCCGAGGTCGGGGCAACAGGCAGACAAGGGTAATGAAGGAACTGGCCAAGGGTCAGGGAAACAGGCAAACAGGAGCAGTCAGAGACGAGCCAAGGTCGGTACACAGGAAGGTAAACGTAACACACTGCAGACAGGAACAAGCTACAAACAAATTAATTTACTAGACTAACATGTTTTTCTGCTTCCATGTAACACATCCGACTCAAGTTCCCAAACCTCTCCTTTTTTCCCCCCTCACTTCTGTTTGTTTGGAACGGGCAGTGCACGTTAGTTATGGCCATGTGCATTGCTCTATGCACGCTAAAAATCCCATCATTTATAGCCCCCTGTCAATCTCAAAAGCAAGCTACGTTCTGACAGTGGGACCATGGAGAATAAACATAGCCACCCTCTAACAGGAAGTCAGATCACAACAATAAATAAAAGGTATTTGTAGGAGGCTGAGAGCAATAGAAGGGAATTTTCTGGAAGAACATAAACTTTAAGGGGTTGTAAAGCTTCGTGTTTTTTCACCTTAATGCATTCTATGCATTAGGGTGAAAAAACATCCGATGCTTACAAGCCCCCCAGCCCCCCCATTTACTTACCTGAGCCCTCGAAAATCCTGCGCCATGAACGCCCTGGCTAGTGGCCCCAGTCTTCTCGGCTGTTCTTGGCTCTTCATTGGAGATTGATAGCAATGCAGCCATTGGCTCCTGCTGCTGTCAATCTAATCACTGACACGGGGGGCGGGGCCGAGTGATACAGTCGGCAGGCATGGCCGCTGGCGGTATCACGGGAGCGCGCCCGCAAGCTAACCCCTTTGGGAGAGAGCTTCCCATGAAGAGGGTTAGCTCTTGTGGGGAGGAGCTGAGACAGCCACCACCGAGGAACCCCAGAAGACCAGGATCCGGGCCACTCTGTGCAAAACGAACTGCACAGCGGAGGTAAGTATGTTATTTAAAAAAATAAGCTTTACAACCCCTTTAAGTATAACTTTTTGTGTCACTTTACTAACACAAATGACCCCTATGAAATGATACCCCTCTGTCACTGACAGCTTTAATCCACAGCACTGGAGCCAAGAACTGTCCCGGCTATGCTAACAGCAATCTGTTACCTGTCCCCAGTATAGACATTCTTTATGTCAAGATCAATGAAAGTAGGGAGGATGCCTGTAGGTCCCATCAAAATGTTGATGTGAGGCCCCATGATCTGTAGTTACACCCCTGATTACATACAATAGAAAAAAATTAATTCTGAAAAGAGGAGACCTCGTAATTAACAAAGAACAGCTCATGCCTGTGTTTTAGTTAGTATAATACAGATTAAAGCTTAGATTCCAGGAAAAAGGAGAACATGTGTAATCTCTTGACATCTCCACATCTGTTCCTTTTCCACGACAGGTCTTTAAGCTCCAGGCAACGCAATGAGCAACATTCTAGCATGAAGCATTAAAGAGAAATGTTCTATTTATCTAATTAGAAAAAAAAAAAACTGGTTTATCAACTTCACACAGTTCACTGCTTAAAAATGTAAACTGATCAGGAAGAAACCCTACATAACACAACAAATATAGAAACATAAGCACAAGGTCTTTAAGCAGTGTGTCACGGCAAAAATTACCATATTCAGTACACTTCTGCAACAAACGATAGTTTTCCTATTGTTGTGCTTTTTAAGGATAGTTTTCCCACTCAGTATTTATTATCATTTTTTTCCCCCCGTCGTTAAAGCCTACACACGACCATTTTTCACGACGTGAATAACGTTGAGAAAAAATAGAGCATGTTCTAAATTTTTAATGCCCACGATCGTTTTTAATGACCAATTTAAAAAATGCAATTTTTCTCGTCATGAAAAACGGTCGTGTGTACGCGGCATTAGTCATATATTTGTGCCGCTTTCCTTGTTCATTCGACAAGTGCAGATAAATGTTTTTCTGGTTTCTGCAACAATAGACCCTATTGTCCAGGCAAATCTCTGTCCCAACATCTGGTTGTAAAAACCCTCAATAGTTGATATATTAAAGACTTCTTATATCTGAGCTCATCTGCTTTTCTCTGAAAGGTTTTCAAAAGATCATTAGTTCAATTCATCTGTTTTTGAGGCCTTAGCGAAATTTTAACATCTCTGCCAATAATATAGAACATATTATTTCTTCACAGCCCACAACACTATGTTTGTTCCTTTGGAAAAGCTACAATTTCAAAAAAATACTTGTTGATCTGCCAGAAGTTCAATGTGCTCCTAACTTCCTGTTTGGGCTGACAACATGGTGCATTTGTTGCTCCTAAATCCTAAGCAATGTTGTCAGCCCTGTATGTATGCATGGGCTAATTTCATACCCTTGTAAGGTAGAGTTCTTCTTCAAATGTACCAGGAAGTGAGGTTAGCTCACTTCCTTCTTGTGAGGACCTTATAAAATGTGTAGGGTGGAGTTTAGTGTGCATATAAGGAACCGGAATGTGGAGATGTAAGGCTAAGGTCTAGCTGTTTTTCCCCCAGGGTGGGTTTTCCTGGTGCTGGCTTTTGGCTGAAATACACCTCTGATTATGAGACAACCTGGACAAGGACTTCTTACACACCATTGAAACGGAAGTACAGGGTGGGCCATTTATATGGATCCACCCGGGTGGGCCATTTATATGGATACACCTTAATAAAATGGGAATGGTTGGTGATATTAACTTCCTGTTTGTGGCACATTAGTATATGTAAGGGGGGAAACTTTTCAAGATGGGTGGTGACCATGGCGGCCATTTTGAAGTCGGCCATTTTGAATCCAACTTTTGTTTTTGGTGTATCCATATAAATGGCCCACCCTGTTGTTTAGAGCAAAGTTACCATGTTCTCATCTGAAAGATGTTACTCTGATTTCAAGTGGTTTCCAATAAAGACATTTTTTGTCTGCGGTGATTCAAGAGGATGTCTAACACCTCTGTTGGTAGCGTGCTGCCTTGCACATGGCCCTAGCAAGCAACCGAGCTGACCCCCAATGTAGACTGACCTTCCTGGCAATATGAAGCTCTTGCCCCAGGCTCTCCCCGATGTGTGGGTGGCAGTCAGAGACCGAACCCCCTTTCCACCCTTCTGGCTGCGTGGCTTCACATTCTCACTCACAGGGGCTCCAGATGCTGGCCTCACCTCTCTCAGGTTGACATCAGTCAACTCTGAGGCCCTGTACATACGATACAACATGTCCGATGAAAACGGTCTGCGAACCGTTTTCATCGGACATGTCCGCTGGGACATGTCCGCTAGGTGTACTAACCAGCGGACATGTCGGACGGACGGGTTTCCAGCCGACAAGTTTTAAAGCATGCTTTAAAACTTTTGTCTGCTGGAAACCTGTCTGCTAGGCTGTACACACGGTCGGATCTGTCCGCTGAAACTGGTCTGCGGACCAGTTCCAGCAGACATGTTCGGTCGTGTGTACAAGGCCTCACACTCTCTCCAGTAGTGACCGAACAATGTCACACTGATGTGGAATGTAATTTAAGTTCCTTACTGTATAACCTTGAATAATGATAAAGCCCTCCCGGGTCTCAGACCCAAAAGCGACATGTCAGGAACATTTCATGTGGGCCCTGCCAGAGACTGCTTGTGTCAGGAAAGGGTTCACCCGTTGGTGGCGCTGTCGGTCTCTTGGATCGCAGTATCCCTTTGTCCATCTGTTGATCTACTGTGTATGACCCTGGTCTGGCTTACGTTTATGGTTTGGTTATGGTTTTTACAGTTTCCCCTATCTACTGTGTATTGTTATTTGTGGGTCACTGTTTGGGTTTATTGTCACTGTTTGGTTTTGGAGGTGTTTTTGTATTGTATACCACTAATCTTAATAAACGTTATATTCACTTACATGCGTTTTGATTCTCTCTGTGCAGTCCGCACAGTCTGGTTTTACCAATTCCTGACAGCTTGTGGCTTCTTCTGAGCCCGGAATGTACCACTGTAGCTCTCTTCCCCTCGTTGGGTCTAAGAAGGGGAACTCCGGGACACCCTGACCTCCCCAGAAAGGGGACAGAAGAAGTAAAGCAGCTCAATGTTACTCCTTCCTCTTGCTCCCTTCCTCCCTGATCCTGGCTAGGCTCCCAGCCTTCTCCCAGGGGGAGGAGGCATCTTGAAGGAGACATACTGTACTCTACCCACCTACTTACACCTGTATAAACATGTAAAGTTGAACACCACACAGTTAGGCGACAGCGCTGGACAGGTGCATCTCCTGTAGGGTACACAATAAAGTGTGCAAGTTCCTGTATGGGAGTTGTGACGAGATCCTTTCTCGCCCGGTTCTGCTCTCCCGACACTCCTCTGCTACCAGTGAGTCAGCTTGCAGATTGCAGCGTCTGATGGTCCAGTCATCCAAGGTTCCGGGGTCCGAACTACAGCTATGTGCCGTTCAGACCCATTAAGAACAAACACAAGGCAGGCTGTATGTAAGTTCAAACAGGACTCTTTATTTTCAAGTACACAGCACACTTTTATACAGAATTTTGGAACATCCCACTCCCAACAACCGCTTTCCTATTGGTCAATTGTAAAGTATATGCAGTCTTCACTCAAGTCCTCCTTGACCATGCAAATGAGGACTTGAAATTGTCAACAGGGATTGGTCCAATAGCTTGGATAGAAAGACTTGTGTATTGAGACAGAAGCCCCAGGGGGTAATCAATGTACACAATAACCCGGTCTACTTAATTACTACCTCTGAGAGGTTACATTGCTTTAGACAATAGAATGCTAATTCAATACAGCTGACAGGCTTCTGACCTTTAGAACAATACAAAGTCCCTTAGCATAAACACATACATCTTCAGACGGGCTGTCTCCGACAGAAGACACCCACACCTGATAATCACAAAGGCTTTAAACAGGCTTATCACATAATGGAAATGTCTCAATATAGCTCAGTAACCACTCCATTACTCCAAGGTCCATGACAGGAGTGTACGGTGAACACCTAGTCGGGTTCTGAATGGTGATATTTAGGGGAGGAAGTTGCCTCCTGGTGGCAAGGAGCACATGTCAAAGTACTTGGGTCCCTATGTCAGCAGACATGTTTGGCCGTGTGTTGGCCCGAGCGGACCATTTTCGGGCGGATCGGACAGGTTTCCAGCGGACAACTGTTTCCAGGACTTGCTTTAAAACAGTCCGCTGGAAACCTGTCCGCCCGGACATGTACGGTCGTCTGTACAGACCTACCGTACATGTCCTGCCGCCCGCCATCCCTTGCATGCGTCGAATGACTTCGACGCATGCGTGGAAGCATTTTAAAGGCGGGCCGCCCACGTCGCCGCGGCATTGTCGCGGCGACACCGCGTCATCGACGCGGCGACACCGCGGACACGCCCCGCGTATTGTTTACGCGCGGACCTCTGTTCGATGGTGTGTATAGCCATCGAACAGAAGTCCCCGGGCAGTCCCCGGCCAGACATGTCCGATGGAAACGGTCTGCAGACCGTTTTCATCGGACATGTCCTGCCGTGAGTACAAGGCCTGTAATGCAATTTTTCGACGTCCGCTAGGTGGCGTTCCCGTCGTAATCCGCGTTGAGTATGCAAATTAGCTATTTCCGTCGATTTACGAACGTACGAGCGGCCATCGCATTGTTTTACGTCGTTTCCGTTCGGCTTTTTCCGGCGTATAGTTAAAGCTGCTATTTGGTGGCGTACGCAATGTTAAGTATGGCCATCGTTCCCGTGTATAATTTTGAAAATTTTACGTCGTTTGCGTAAGTCGTCCTGTGAATGGGGCTGGACGCCATTTACGTTCACGTCGAAAACAATGACGTCCTTGCGACGTCATTTGGAGCAATGCACCCTGGGAGTTTTGACGGATGGGGCATGCGCAGTTCGTTCGGCACGGGGACGCGCTTCATTAAAATGAAACACGCCCCCTACCCGCCCAATTTGAATTCCGCGCCCGCGAGAGATACACTACGCCGCCGTAACTTACGGTGCGAATTCTTTAGGATTCAAAGAAAAGAAAAGTAAGTTACAGCGGCGTAGCGTATCTCACATACGCTGCGCCCACGCAGATGTATGTGGATCTGCCCCAGAGTTTTTACTTTGTATTAGGTTTTCAAGAGACAAACACATTTTTAGGGTGTGATAAATTAGTGATGTGCCCTAAATAACTGCTCCAGTTTTATCATGCCATTGATATTTTGAACTGTTTATTCCCATAATAAGGTCAAATGATGCCTATCTTTGAAACTCCACCCAAGCTGATATTGAAATTCTGGCGAGACGAGAGTGGGGATGACTCTTCTGCCTCGTTGTTAAAGTCCCATGGCACGTGTAGATCTCCCTCATCCCTGTGCTTTGGCTATACCAAAATGGAAATACTTCCCGGAACTGAGCAGAGTATGGTCTTTCATGGCCCAATTGTAAGAGATGATCTCATTGCTGGAAGTATTAAAAAAAAGTATAAAAAAAAAATGGAAGTAAATGGAACCCTTTTTTATGTCTGGCCAAATAAAAAAATCTGTCTAGACCATTACCGTGTACCACATATACAGTACGCAGCAGTAGGGAAAGTGGGCTTTACTACCCAACCGCTGCACAAGAATTCCACCATGTGCCATGGAGTGTCCCTACTTTTTTCTTGTGATTCTCATACCTCTGTATGGTAGCCTTCCCTTTTTCTAATCTCATTAAATTTTTTGTATACTGTATGTACAATATGTACATGTATATGCATAATGGGGGTTTGGAGTCATCCCCAACCTAAGTAGAAAAGCCTGTCCCCTGCAGAATGCTACAAAGACGGGCCCTTGATCTAAATCGGGAAGTGCTTAGATTGCGGTTCTCCAAACAGCAGGGATTGTGAGTTTTGCTGATTGCATAGTTATAGGTCTGTAGCAGCAGGGGGCGTGTTGGACCCCTGCAGAGAGACTACTGCTTACACACCTAGAGCAAGGGTAAGTTATCAGTATAAAAAGATACAGTAATATGAGTGAGTGTAGTCACCCTAGACAGGATATACAGTATGGGCCAGATCCACAAACCTATGGATACGCCGCGTAATTTTTAAAATGCCCCGTCGTATCTTTGTTTTGTATCCACAAAACAAGATACGACTGAATCTGGGCTCGATCCGACTGGCGTACGTCCTAGTACCCGTCGGATCGTAGGTGCATATTTACGCTGGCCGCTACGTGGCGTTTCCGTTGAATTCCGCGTTGAGTATGCAAATTAGCTAGATACGGCGATCCACGAACGTACGTCCGGCCGGTGCATTTTTTTACGTCGTTTCCGTTAGGTTTTTTTCGGCGTAACGTTACCCCTGCTATATGAGGCATACTCAATGTTAAGTATGGCCGTCGTTCCCGTGTCGAATTTTGAATTTTTTACGTCGTTTGCGTAAGTCGTTCGCGAAATACGGCTTTGCATAGAATGACGTTCACGTCGTAAGCATCGGCTTGTTGCGGGTTAATTTCGAGCATGCGCACTGGGATACCCCCACGGACGGCGCATGCGCAGGTAAAAAAAAAACGTCATTTACGTTGGGTCAAGACGTATTAACATAAAACACGCCCCCATCACATACATTTGAATTGCGCGCCCTTACGCCGCAAAAGTTACACTACGCTGCCGTAACTTACGGCGGAAATTCTTTCAGGATACAAAAAAAAAGCTGTAAGGCTGCTTTCACACTGAGGCGTGCAGCCGCGGTGACGGTATAGCCGCGCTATTTGTAGCGCGGCTATACCGTCGTATTTACCACGATATTCGGGCGCTAGCGGTGAGGTTTTAACCCCCGCTAGCGGCCGAAAAAGGGTTAATACCGCCCACGTTGCGGGCGGTATTACCGCGGTGTTACCGCGCTTTCCCATTGATTTCAATGGGAAGGCGCGGTATAGGAGCGGTGAACACCCCGCTCCTATACCGCGGTAAAGATGCGGCTAGCAGGACTTTTGGTGCGCTCCGGCTAGCGCACCGCTTCAATGTGAAAGCCTTCGCGCTTTCACATTGAACACTACAGGGCATGATTTTTCATGCGGTATAGCAGCGCTATATTTAGCGCTGTACCGCATGAAAAACGCCCCAGTGTGCAAGGGGCCTTAGTTACGGCGGCGTAGTGTATCAGAGATACACTATGCCCGACGGATAGAAGCGCCACGCTTCGTGGATCTGGCCCTATGTTACTAGCAGGTGGCAGGATCTCTAGGTGAAAATAAAAGGGAAAAAAAAACGAATACAGCCACCACATGTAAGGACTAGTAAACTACAATATATTACATTTTTGTTCATGTGTTTAGATACACTATAAGATGACTGTTTATTTTATGTAAGATATCTGCAGGATCTCTGTATCCTTCAGAACTGCTGTGACTTGTATGTGACCTCAACCTGCACACCCTGCTCCGCAGAGAGAACACGGCACACTGTGTCTTCCGACGTGTTGTCAGCTTCCATCTGCACCTCCCGACAACACCATGCTGCATATAAATCTGCTATTTTTTCATCATGTTTACTACATAAAACAGAGTGAATGAAAGATTGTGTGATATGCATTTTGTAATTTACATGTATGTATTCAAAGAAAACCGGTTTTGACAGTTGGCTGAGTGTCATAGGTGTGCGCAGCCCATTGCATTAGGGTGTGCACCCCAAAGCTCAAACACATGTTTGTGTGTATGTGTGTATATACTAGACATGTGCACAACATAACATTTCGTTTTTTTTTGTTTCTTTTTAGTCTCGTTCCGTAGATTTGTAAAGATTCGTAATTTCGTAAGACGCACGTTTTCCAATTCGGACCCGTTTGTATTTCGTAAGACGCAAGTTTTCCTATTCGGACCCGTTCGTATTTCGTAAGACGCAAGTTTTCCTATTCGGACCCGTTCGTATTTCGTAAGACGCAAGTTTTCCTATTCGGACCCGTTCGTATTTTGTAAGACGCAAGTTTTCCTATTCGGACCCGTTCGTATTTTTTGTAACAGTTTTATTTTCGTTTACATTGAATGATTCGTAATTCTGTCTAATTTATTTTCGTTGATTCGAAATTCGTAATTTTGTTAGATAATAATTTTCGTTTTATGGATTCGTAATTTGGTACTTTCGTAAATACATTGCGGCGCGGTCATTCGCAATCTCGTATTTTTGTTTCATTTTCAACACGCGGCCAATCCATATTAACCACTTAAGCCCCGGACCAATATGCTGGCTAAAGACCCAAGGGGTTTTTACAGTTCGGGACTGCGTCGCTTTAACAGACAATTGCGCGGTCGTGCGACGTGGCTCCCAAACAAAATTGGCGTCCTTTTTTCCCCATAAATAGAGCTTTCTTTTGGTGGTATTTGATCACCTCTGCGGTTTTAATTTTTTGCGCTATAAACAAAAATAGAGCGACAATTTTGAAAAAAATGCAATATTTTTTACTTTTTGCTGTAATAAATATCCCCCAAAAACATATCTAAAAAAAAAATGTTTCCTCAGTTTAGGCCGATACGTATTCTTCTACCTATTTTTGGTAAAAAAAATCGCAATAATCGTTTATCGGTTGGTTTGCGCAAAATTTACAGCGTTTACAAAATAGGGGAAAGTTTTTTTTTTTTTTTTTTTTTTTTTTTTTTACTAGTAATGGTAGCGATCAGCGATTTTTTTGTGACTGCGACATTATGGCGGACACTTCGGACAATTTTGACACATTTTTGGGACCATTGTCATTTTCACAGCAAAAAATGCATTTAAATTGCATTCTTTATTGTGAAAATGACAGTTGCAGTTTGGGAGTTAAACACAGGGGGCGCTGTAACGTTTAGGGATCACTTTGTATGTGTTTACTAGTGTAGGGGGGTGTGGCTGTAGGACTGACGTCATCGATCGAGTCTCCCCTATAAAGGGTCTCCCCGTTCTTCAGCTCCGTCGTCCCGGATCGCTCCCCGAGCGGGCCCGACCTCCGCATGTACCGGGGGGGGGGGTCCTGATCGGACCCCCCACCCACGTGTAGCAGAGGACGTACAGGTACGTGATTGTGCCTGTCCGTGCCATTCTGCCAACGTAAATGTACATGAGGAGGTCGGGAAGTGGTTAAAGCCTCGTACACACGGTCGGACTTTTTGCCAACAAACTTAAAAATTGCCACGTTTTCAAAAAAATCCTACCGTGTGTACGCTCCATCGGACAAACTTTTTCGGGTTTTCATCGGACAAAAGTTTGCTCTGCAAACGGACAAACTTTTCGGCAACAAAAGTCCGGCCAACTCCCTTCGGACAAAAATCCACGGCAAAGTTTGTTTGAAGTCCGATCGTGTGTACGAGGCTTTACACTGTCCAATGTGACTCAGCACAAAAGAGATAAGCTGATTGGCTAAGATATTAAGTAAGATACATCACTCACTAACTACACTGCCCAGTGCCCAATCGAAAGAACGATTCGAGTACACAAATTTACGAACAGAAACGGATTTACAAAACACACAAATGAAAATACGAACATACGAATGATACGAACAGACAGAGGGGCAGATCCACAGACATCTGCGCCGGGCGCAGCGTATCTAAGATACACTACGCCGCCGTAACTTATCTTTTTTATTTTGAATCCTGAAAGAATTTGCGCCGTAAGTTACGGCGGCGTAGTGTATCTCTCGCGGCGTAAGGGCGCGGAATTCAAATGGGTGTGATGGGGGCGTGTTTTATGTTAATACATTGTGACACAACGTAAACAACGTTTTTTTGATCTGCGCATGCGTCGTCCCTGGGGGTATCCCAGTGCGCATGCTCGAAATTAAACCGGAAACCGACAATGCTTACGACGGTGACATCATTCAACGCAAATTCCTATTTGCGAACGACTTACGCAAACGACGCAAACAATTCAAAATTGTACGCGGGAAGGACGGCCATACTTAACATTGAGTACGCCTCAGTATAGCAGCTTTAACTATACACCGGAAAAAGCCGAACGCAAACGTCGGAAAAAAACGCGTGGCCGGACATACGTTCATGGATCGCCGTAAATAGCTAATTTGCATACTCGACGCAGATTTAGACGGAAACGCCACCTAGTGGCCGCCGAAAAATTGCATCTTAGATCCGACGGCGTACTAAGACATACGCCTGTCGGATCTAGCCGAGATGCCGTCGTATCTTGTTTTGAGGATTCAAAACATGATACGACGTGGGAATTTTGAAATTACGCCGGCGTATCAATAGATACGCCAGCGTAATTTCTTTGTGGATCTGCCCCAAAGGATTTAAGATACGGAATGCAAATATTTCGTTATAGATGTAATTTTCATCTTTTGCTGTTTCGTTGTGTTTCGTATCTTAGTAAGTTTGTCCAATCGTACGTTCGTATTTTCGTTTGTTTGTTATTTTGCTTATTCGTAATTCCGTAATTTTCGTATTTTAGTACTTTCAGCTATTCGGATGTTCGAATTGATCCGAATGTATGAATACTAACAAATTCGTACAAAAATCCATTTGTTACGAACGGAATCGCACATGTCTAATATATACTGACGGTGTCATTAGAGCAGTGGACGGTGTCAGTAGGGTAGAAATTTGTGTCAGTAGGTTAGTGGATGGTGTCAGTAGTTTTAATTTTTATTATTTTGTTTTGTATTATTTTTTACAATTTTATTTGTTTAATTTTTTAATTTAATTTTTTTTTTAAATAAGGGAAATGTGTGGCACATGGGATAATTAGAGTGTGCCCAGGCACATCTGGCACACCCTGTGCGCACGCCTATGCATACAGTATCTCACAAAAGTGAGTACACCCCTCACATTTTTGTAAATATTTTATTGCATCTTTTCATGTGACAACACTGAAGAAATGACACTTTGGTACAATGTAAAGTAGTGAGTGTACAGCTTGTATAAACGTGTACATTTGCTGTCCCCTCAAAATAACTCAACACACAGCCATTAATGTTTAAACTGCTGGCAACAAAAGTGAGTACACCCCTAAGTAAAAATGTCCAAATTGGGTCCAAAGTGTCAATATTTTGTGTGGCCACCATTATTTTCCAGCACTGCCTTAACCCTCTTGGGCATGGAGTTCACCAGAGCTTCACAGGTTGCCACTGGAGTCCTCTTCCACTCCTCCATGATGACATCACGGAGCTGGTGGATGTTAGAGACCTTGCGCTCCTCCTCCTTCCGTTTGAGGAGCCCCACAGATGATCAATAGGGTTTAGGTTTGGAGACATGCTTGGTCAGTCCATCTCCTTTACCCTCAGCTTCTTTAGCAAGGCAGTGGTCATCTTGGAGGTGTGTTTGGGGTCGTTATCATGTTGCAATACTTCCCTGCGGCCCAGTCTCTGAAGGGAGGAGATCATGCTCTGCTTCAGTATGTCACAGTACATGTTGGCATTCATGGTTCCCTCAATGATCTGTAGCTCCCCAGTGCACTCATGCAGCCCCAGACCATGACACTCCCACCACCATACTTGACTGTAGGCTGTCTTTGTACTCCTCACCTGGTTGCCGCCACACACACTTCACACCATCTGAACTGAATACATTTATCTTGGTCTCATCACACCACAGGACAGGGTTCCAGTAATACATGTCCTTAGTCTGCTTATCTTCAGCAAACTGTTTTCAGGCTTTCTTGTGCATCATCTTTAGAAGAGGCTTCCTTCTGGGACGACAGTCATGCAGACCAATTTGATGCAGTGTGCAGCGTATGGTCTGAGCATTGACAGGCTGACCCCTCACCCCTTCAACCTCTGCAGCAATGCTGTCAGCACTCATACATCTATTTCCCAAAGATGACCTCTGTATATGACGCTGAGCACGTGCACCCAACTTCTTTTTGCCACGGCTGTACAGAGATCCAATAATGATATCTGGGGCCAAAAATAAGATATATATAATAAAAATGAAGAGGTTGAATTTAAACATTTCACTAGCATGTTTATGAGGGGGAGGGTGCAGTAATTGAAAAATAACATTATTAAGTGTATTATTTTCATATATATATATATATATATATATATACACACACAGTATGGCCCGGATTCACAAAGCACTTACGCCGGCGTATCTCGAGATACGCCGCGTAAGTGTAAATATGCGCCGTCGTATCTGTGCACCGTGCCCACAAAACTAGATACGCCTGAAAATAGGCTTCATCCGACCGACGTAACTTTTCTACGCCGGCGTATCGTAGGCGCATATTTACGCTGGGCGCATTTGCCGCTCCCATACATTTTCTATGTGCATATGCAAATGAGGGAGATACGCCGATTCACGAACGTAGTTGCGCCCGGCGCATAATATACGCGGTTTGCGTAAGTCGTAGGTCCAGCGTAAAGTTATTCCCCACATAGGAGGCGCAACTCATGCAAAGGTATGGACCAGGGAACACAGCCGTCGTATTTTACGTAGTTTACGTAGTACGTGAATATGGCTAGGCGTAGGTTACGTTCACGTCGTAGGCAGTGATTTGACGTATCTTAGGCAGTTGTTTCGACGTGATTCTGCGCATGCTAGGCATGTGCATTTCGTTTCGAATCGAAATTCGGACTAATTTTTCATTATTTGGACATTCGGATGCATACGAATTCCCGAATTGCAATATTAATGAATTTACCGAATCCGAACGAACGTTTTCGATTCCGAATCGAAAACCCGCGGACGAAATTCGATCGGAATTCTAATTTTTTTTTTTTTTTTTTTTTTTGAATTCCGATCGAATTTCGTCCGCGGGTTTTCGAATTTTTTTTATTTTTTTTTTTATTTTATTCGAATTCCGATCGAATTTCGAAATTATATTCAAAAAGAGACTATTTGTTGTCGAATCCAGTCGAAATACTTTCGAATTCGACCGGATTTTTCGAAATTCGGTCGAAAACGAACGAATTCCGAAAACGGTCGAAATATTTTCGAATTCGACCGGATTTTTCGAAATTCGGTCGAAAACGAACAAGTTCCGAAAACGAATGTAACGAACCTAACTTAACAAACTTAATTAAATAACGAATTAAAACGAAACAAAACTAAACAAAATTTTCCCTTTTGCACATGCCTAGCGCATGCGCACTGGGATGCGGCCACGGGACGGCGCATGCGCCGTTCGTTTTAAGTACTTCTATGGCGCTTGGCCCATCATTAGCATGGGGTCACGCCTCATTAGCATGGCTCACGCCCACTTCCACCTACGCCGGCTTACGCCGAGGAAACCCAGCGTATCTTTAAGAGCGAGTGCTTTGTGAATCCAGTGCTTGCCTCTGTGCGCTGCGCCGGAGTAGCGTAAAAGAGATACGCTACGCCGGAATAAATACGCGCCGATGTATGTGAATTCGGGCCATAGTATGTATGTATATATATTTAAAAAATATTCAAAGAATAAATTCCTTGTAATATTGTTATGTCATTTTGTGACATTTCCGAAGTTTGAGATGACCGGTTTTTCTGCTGACACTGTGAACAGCTGAATTTCGGGGAAAGACTGAAAATCTCATCAGGTTTTCTGAAACTAATGTTTATGACCTTTGTATGAGAATTGCCTTGTGAAATTCTGTACATTTTGCCCTGAATGTTTAATCAATCACATACTTTCATTTCTAGGAAAGTGTACCTGCTGCATAATCAGGACTACACCTGGAAGACACTATAAACACATCCAAACACTATTAGATGGGCGTATTAGAGAACACTGTATACAGGGATATGGGTAGTGGTAGAGACATAAATGCATACACACACCCTCACAGGTTGAACTGGATGGACTGATGATTTTATATAACCTTATTAACTATGTAACTAACCTATTTACCACCATTGGTGGAATGGCACTTAAGGCTGGAGTAGTTAGCACCAGACTCTCAGGCTCCAGCTTCTGTCTACAGTTATAGGGTTCCTATGGTCTAAATGGGTATTTAGATGTACTTGTAACCCAGTGCCATGAATATTGAAAGGAAGTGGATAGAAACACTACATGAGCAAAATGATGTGGACACCTTCACATCTACAGCATATGAGTTTGTTGGGCATCCAATTCCAATACCATTGGGCAGGCCAGGGTGGTACAGTGAGGAAAATAAGTATTTGAACACCCTGCTATTTTGCAAGTTCTCCCACTTGGAAATCATGGAGGGGTCTGAAATTGTCATCGTAGGTGCATGTCCACTGTGAGAGACATAATCAAAAAAAAAATTCCAGAAATCACAATTTATGATTTTTTAACTATTTATTTGTATGATACAGCTGCAAATAAGTATTTGAACACCTGTCTATCAGCTAGAATTCTGACCCTCAAAGACCTGTTAGTCTGCCTTTAAAATGTCCACCTCCACATTTATTATCCTAAATTAGATGCACCTGTTTGAGGTCATTAGCTGCATAAAGACACCTGTCCACCCCATACAATCAGTAAGAATCCAACTACTAACATGGCCAAGACCAAAGAGCTGTCCAAAGACACTAGAGACAAAATTGTACACCTCCACAAGGCTGGAAAGGGCTACGGGGAAATTGCCAAGCAGCTTGGTGAAAAAGGGTCCACTGTTGGAGCAATCATTAGAAAATGGAAGAAGCTAAACATGACTGTCAATCTCCCTCGGACTGGGGCTCCATGCAAAATCTCACCTCGTGGGGTCTCAATGATCCTAAGAAAGGTGAGAAATCAGCCCAGGACTACACGGGAGGAGCTGGTCAATGACCTGAAAAGAGCTGGGACCACCGTTTCCAAGGTTACTGTTGGTAATACACTAAGACATCATGGTTTGAAATCATGCATGGCACGGAAGGTTCCCCTGCTTAAACCAGCACATGTCAAGGCCCGTCTTAAGTTTGCCAATGACCATTTGGATGATCCAGAGGAGTCATGGGAGAAAGTCATGTGGTCAGATGAGACCAAAATAGAACTTTTTGGTCATAATTCCACTAACCGTGTTTGGAGGAAGAAGAATGATGAGTACCATCCCAAGAACACCATCCCTACTGTGAAGCATGGGGGTGGTAGCATCATGCTTTGGGGGTGTTTTTCTGCACATGGGACAGGGCGACTGCACTGTATTAAGGAGAGGATGACTGGGGCCATGTATTGCGAGATTTTGGGCAACAACCTCCTTCCCTCAGTTAGAGCTTTGAAGATGGGTCGAGGCTGGGTCTTCCAACATGACAATGACCCGAAGCACACAGCCAGGATAACCAAGGAGTGGCTCTGTAAGAAGCATATCAAGGTTCTGGCGTGGCCTAGCCAGTCTCCAGACCTAAACCCAATAGAGAATCTTTGGAGGGAGCTCAAACTCTGTGTTTCTCAGCGACAGCCCAGAAACCTGACTGATCTAGAGAAGATCTGTGTGGAGGAGTGGGCCAAAATCCCTCCTCCAGTGTGTGCAAACCTGGTGAAAAACTACAAGAAACGTTTGACCTCTGTAATTGCAAACAAAGGCTACTGTGCCAAATATTAACATTGATTTTCTCAGGTGTTCAAATACTTATTTGCAGCTGTATCATACAAATAAATAGTTAAAAAAAATCATACATTGTGATTTCTGGATTTTTTTTTTTGATTATGTCTCTCACAGTGGACATGCACCTACGATAACAATTTCAGACCCCTCCATGATTTCCAAGTGGGAGAACTTGCCAAATAGCAGGGTGTTCAAATACTTATTTTCCTCACTGTATATGTATTGGCTGCCCAATGCCATTTTTTGCGATTTGACACTGCGTCGCTTTAACTGACAATTGCACCCAAACAAAATTTATGTCCTTTTTTTCCCCACAAATAGAGCTTTCTTTTGGTGGTATTTGATCACCTCTGCGGTTTTTATTTTTTGCGCTATAAACAAAAAAATGCGACAATTTAAAAAAAAAAAGCAATATTTTTTACTTTTTGCTATAATAAATATCCCCCTAAAAATACATATTCTTCTACATATTTTTGGTAAAAATAATCGCAATAAGCGTATATTGATTGGTTTGCAAAAAGTCATAGGGCCAGATCCACAAAGAACTTACGGCGGCGTATCTATTGATACGCCGCGTAAGTTCTACGATACGCAGTCGTATCTTTGTTTTGTATCCACAAAACAGGATACGCCTGAATGTGGGCTCGATCCGACTGATGTATGTCTTAGTACGCCTTTGGATCTTAGGTGCATATTTACGCTGGCCGCTAGGTGGCGCTTCTGTTGATTTCCGCGTAGAGTATGTAAATTAGCTAGATACGCCGATTCTCAAACGTACGTCCACCTGGCGCATTTTTTTACGTCGTTTACGTAAGGCTTTTTTCAGCGTAAAGCTACCCCTGCCTCTATGAGGTGTACGCAATGTTAGGTATGGACGTCGGGACAGCGTTGAATTTTCCGTCGTTTGTGTAAATCGTTCGCGAATAGGGCTTTGCGTAAGTTACGTTCACGTCGAAAGCAATGACTATTTGCGACGTGATTTCGCGCATGCGCACTGGGATACGTCCACGGACGGCGCATGCGCCGTTCGTAAAAAGCATCAATTACGTGGGGTCATACCAGATTACCATACAACACGCCCACTCCAAGCCTACTTTGAATTACGCGGGCTTACGCCGGCCCGCATATTTGAGCAAGTTCTTTGTGGATACCCTAGGAGCCACTCTGATTTACGGCGGCGTAGCGCATATGAGATGCGCTACGCCCGCCTAAATATACGCCCGTTTTTGTGGATCTGGCCCATAGCATCTACAAAATAGGGGATAGTTTTATGGCATTATTTTATTAGTAATGGTGGCGATCAGCGATTTTTATTGTGACTGCGATATTGTGGCAGACACATCCGACACTTTTGACACTATTTTGGGAGCATTGTCATTTATACAGCGATCAGTGCTATAAAAATGCACTGATTACTGTGTAAATGACACTGGCAGGAAAGGGGTTAACCACTAGGGGGCGAGGAAGGGGTTAATTGTGTCCTAGGGAGTGATTCTAACTGTGTGGGGGCTGGGCTACCAGTGCATACCTCCCAACTGTCCCTGATTTCGAGGGACTGTCCCTGATTTTTAGCAATGTCCCTCTACCCCCCTCATTTGTCCCTCTTTTTGGTCTGATCTATATAGTTGTATATAAAATGCACGTTTCTATCTTTCAAAAGTTGTTCCCCAGTGCTAAACCTTTCATCTGATTTCTAAATTGCTGCATTTGTAACTTTTAAAGGCCAATATAAAGGAATAGTAGTGGTAAAAAAAGCACTTGTGGATTTAAATTAAAGCGGTTGTATAGTAATTTTTGGAACTTTTACCTACAGGTAAGGTTTACCTGTAGATAAAAAAAAATATCTCCTAAACCTTTACGGTTTAGGAGATATCCCCCTTGCAATGAGCCACTGACTGCAGCGGCGCATGCGCACAGGGGATTCTCGGCTGAAGGCCTGGCAGACGACGGACCTTGCCGGAAAGAAGTCTCCCGCACGCATGCGCAGGAGTGACGACATCGCAGCTCCAGCCACTCAACATGTCGGCTACCTCGGTGTGGACCAGGTGAGTTACCGACGCCTCGTTCTAAGGTAAGTATTTCATAATGAGCTAGTATGCGATGCAGAACAGGGAAATGCCTTGTTTCAAAGCAACTTACCTGTATGTTGCTTTGCCTGCCCGTGCCATTCTGCTGACGTAAATGTACGTTAGGCAGTTGGCAAATGGTTAATATAAGGAGTTTGCCCCTATAGCATTTCATGCCAAAAGTGTTCAATAGGGCTGAGGTGCAGGTGTTGCATTCTCCGCCAAACCCATCAATCCATTGCTTCGTCTGCAGGGGTACAGTCAAGCTGGAATCGGACTTTATCAAAATGTTGTGAAAAAAAGGGGGTGGCACATCCAGGAAATTAGCTTCTTTTTTTTTGTATATATGCATTAATAATGAAGCATGACATACACACAATCCACGAATGATCAGTAAACGCGTTTCACACTGCTGTGCTTATTCATTGCTACAGGAGTGTAAAACACATTTACTGATCATTTATGCGGATTATGTGTATGTCATGCTCCATTATTAATGGATATACAATAAAGAAGCTGTTGTTATTCCTGGAAGTGCCGCCCTCTTTTTCCTTTTTTTTTTTTAAGTCATAATGTCAATTTTTTTCTTTTGCTTTTAAAAGTAATTGAGAGATCTGGGGTCTTTTGACCCCAGATCTCTCAATAAAGAGGACCTGTTGTGATTATTTATATTACAAGGGATGTTTTTATTCCCTGTAAAAGGAATACAAATGATCAAAAAAGAAATAAATAAAGGGACAGTGTAAAAATAAAAAGTAAAATAAATACGTTTTTTTTAAAGTTCTCCATGCCTCCGTGCTCGCACGCAGAAGCAAACACATACGTAAGTCACGCCTGCATATGTAAACGGTGTTAAAACCACACATGTGAGGGATCGCCGAGATCGTTAGAGCGACAGCAATAAATATAGTGACCTCCTCTGTAACTCTAAACAGGTAACCTGTAAAAAAAATTAAGGTGTCGTCTATGGAGATTTTTAAGTATTGTAGTTGGTTGCCATTCCACGAGCATGAGCAATTTTAAAGCATGACATTTGCGTTTGAAAGACCTCTGCGCGAATACAGTGCGACATAAAATATTGCAACAATCGCCATTTTATTCTCTAGGGTCTCTGCTAAAAAAAATATATATATATAGATATAGATATATATCTATATATATATAGATCTATAGAACTATATATATACATCTATATATATATACATCTATATATCTATATATAAATATTGTTTGTGTGTTCTAAGCAAAAAATACAAATTTAAACTTGTAAACAAAAAGCTCCAGAAGAGGCTTTATCAGCAAGTGGTTTTAAAGGTACACTAAAAAAATTGAACATTTGCTATGTCCAACCCGGGGAGTAATAAAATGACCAAACTTCCAGTGCTGAAACTTACAGTTCCAGCATTAGTAAAGTGATGATAACAGTAGATCCCCACCTTGTCCATTCATGTAGTCACAGTATACAGAGCATTCTGTAAATGGACAATGGGAGGTTGTGTTGTTAATCTGCCCCTCTCCTTCCCCCTTCTATTCACAGGGCATTCACTGTACTGTAAAAGTGATCGGGCGGCTCAGCATCAGTTGGCTGTACTTCTCCGGTGGATCACAGTGGTGCAGGTCATTCCATGGGCTGAGTGTACCTGGCTGAAGCCCGCTATCGGCTGACGTCACAGAGCCGGTCCAGGCTGGGGCAAGATCGTCACAATATGGTCGGAAACCTCCCACAAGCCAGGACTGGCACCTGGCTCAGCCTCTCAGTGAGCTGCTGAGATGCTGAGCCAGCCGCTCCCACTCCGTCCACAGGACAGTGCTTCAGTGAGTGCGGTGGGGGGAGTCAGAGCAGACAGCAGTTCCCAGTCTTAGAGCTTCTCTGCCTTTTGGCTAAGATCAAGTGTAGTATCTGTTCTTATTGAAATAGAATGTATAAATAACTGACTTTATTTTTAAGTAGAAATTAACTTTTCTATATGTGTTTTGACATACTTACATTAGCTAACAGTTTGCATAGAGTCACAACCTGCTTCTGCTGAGTCATTGTGGTTAAATTCATGGAACAGCCTGATTGTATAAGCAAAGTCATCTTTTAGCCATTGTTAAAACTAAATTCAGCTGGTTTAAATCTTGATAAGAAAATACTGAGTTTGTAAAATCTTTAGAGACATATGCATTAACACACAGCCCCTCCTATCTTTCTTCTGTATATAAGTCCCTCTGAGAGAATAAACTTTAGAGATCTAATGAACACTTAAATGCTTTCTTGTGTCTCATTGTGATTTCTCACGGAATTCCGGGGGTTACTGAAATTTATCCTGCATTTACCTGAAGTACACCTGGGTGGCGGTATTACCTTTAACACTTATCAGTTGCCAAGAGATGGAGTCCTGCTAACCATCCCTAGTACACGGCGAGGTGGAAAGGGATAGCGGTGGCTATGCAAAACCTTCTTGGCATAATGGCAGTAGCCTCCTGATGAGGATGGAGAACTATTGGGTCTGGCTGAAGGGTCGGGTTGCTGGCCTTCTGGCCTAGATTGATGTAGAACTTACTCCGGTCAGTTTTTCGGGAGGGAACACTGGCTCCCCTTTCCCACCGGGGGAGCGGCTAGTATTTCCCGAATGTAATTAGGTAGGAGTAATGGGAGCGATGGTTGAGTCGAGTTACACAGGCTCTCCCTAAGCTCTCAGAGCTCCAGGCCTTCCTGCCTGGAGTGCAGACCGCACCATCTGGGATGTTGGTCAGGGTTGAGAGAAAAGCCTGTGGTGAATGTACACCTGGAGTGGCAGTCCAGGGGTTGACTACTCGCACCAGTGCAGAGGGGCACTTCAAGTTTTGGCACCTTGGTGACTTCATCATACACACTTTTTCACACCTGCCTCTGGGGCCGAGCCTTTTGGCTAGGACCAGAGGAATTTTAGATTCCAGGCCAAAGGGCCGGCCATTGTATTGCACAATGGCCACTTTCACTTCTCCCACCTTCCTTCTCCCCACTTTCTTTTTATTTATCCCTGTGTGTGTCACTTTTAAAGCGGTTGTAAACTGCATAAACAATTTTTTTTTTTCAAACCTGCAAGGCAAAAGGCATAATCAGCTAGTATGCACCGCATACTAGCCGATTATGAAATACTTACCTCGGAACGAGGTGAAGAACACTTACCTGGTCCACACCGAGCGAGATGTCATCTTGCTCCGGCGTGTCTTCCGGGTATCGCCGCTCCAGCGCTGTGATTGGCTGGAGCGGCGATGACGTCACTCGTGCGCGTGGGAGATTTAAAATCGGCAATCAGTGGCGCATTGCGAGGGGAATATTCTTTATACCTACAGGTAAGCCTTATTATAGGCTTACCTGTAGGTAAAAGTCAAAAAGTGGGTTTACAACCACTTTAAGTATTTTTTTGTTGGTTGTTACACATTTTGTCACAGTGTGATTAGTAGGGTGTAGGTCCTCGGGCCTGCCCTGAATGTCTTGGGAGGGGGTGGACATGGCCTTCTGGCTTAGTTCGCCCTCTTTCATGGGGTCTCCCTTCAGGGGAGCCCTACCAAGTACTTGGGTGGGTCTGTTTCGGCAGACCCTCCAGAGAAAGGGGTCCATTTGGTTTCTTCCAGATGGACCAAGTGAAGTACCTCAGTCCCCGTCTGGAGCCTAACGCCCCAGGGGATCAGGGTAAGGTCCTTCCTAGCATTTTGTGTCACTCTCTATGTGTGTGCATTTTTTTTGGCACCGGGTGGAGTTTTTGGGTGTGTTTCACACGCCACTGGCTTTTCAAAAAAAAAAAAAAAGTTCTCAGTCTTAAGGCGGCCATACACGGTTCAAATTTCGAAAGAATTTTCTTTCGAAAATCATATCAAAGACTTTTCGTACGAATTTCGCACAGTTAGTGGGCTGCAGCAACAGCCGATTTTCGTGCGGCAATCAAATTTGAGGAATCCGAACGATTTTCTGATTAATAATGGGAGAATCCTGCGAGAAATGTAATAGAAAAAAAAAATGTGCATGTGCAAGTAAAGAATATTCCAGGAGAGAAAAGAATATTACCGGCAACAATGAAGGTTTGGTCGGCCGAATTTCGAAAATCAATGGTGGCATCATCGGATCACAAAAAAAAAAAACTTTCTCATTTTGAAAAGAAAATTTGTTCGAAATTCGACCGTGTATGGCCTGCTTTAGAGCTGGCGTGGGACAGATGCAGCATTGGATCAATACTGCATCCACCTAGGTAAGTATGATTCTTAAAAAAATAAGTACCGGTAAATAAATACAGAACTAAGGATTTTATTTTTGGAGAATAAGAATATTATTTAGTGAAACTTTTTAACCATTAGAACATTAGTGAATGTATCTTGGTAGACAAGGGGTTGGTGTTAAATGAACATTTGTAGTTTTTCAGTCTATGTAATAATTATAGTAACATTAACCACTTCCGGACTGCCGTACGACTTTATACATCGGCACTTTGAAGAGGGATATCTCTGTTTTGGCAGCAGCTGGCTGCCATAACCCAGGTATCCTTGTCTTCACCTGGCGGTCCGGTTTCCGATAATGGTGGTCTCTGTAGCTCCCGCCGCACTCCCGTGCCCTCTGCCGCTTACCGGAGCTGTCGGAAGTGGCGGAGGTGATCAGGTTCTTCCTATGGCTGGTTATGGAGACGAGTGAAGGGAAGATGGCCCCAACCCAACTCCATATCATAGCAGGGCGGAAGCGACGTCAAAACGTCACTTCCGCTCATAGCTCTTAGGCCCTGTACACACGAGAGGATTATCCGTGGATAAATCCTCTGGCGGATTTTGATCTGATGGTTGTACTAACCATCAGATCGAAATCCACGCGGAATCCATCCGCGGTGACGTGTCGCACCGTCGCCGCGATGATGACGCGGCGATGTGCGCGACGCTGGAAGATAAAGACTTCCACGCATGCGTCGAATCATTACGACGCATGCGAGGGAGAGGAGCGGACGGATTGATCCGGTGAGTCTGTACAGACCACCGGATCAATCCGCTGGACAGGATTCCAGCGGATAGATTTCTTAGCATGCTAAGAAATTTATAACCGCTGGAAATCCATCGGCCCGAAAAATATCCGCGGATAAATATCCGGTGGTGTGTACGATCCGGTGGTGTGTACGAGGCCCTAAAGCAGGGATATGCAATTAGCGGACCTCCAGCTGTTGCAAAACGACAAGTTCCATCATGCCTCTGCCTTTGGGTGTCATGCTTGTGGCTGTCAGTCTTGCTATGCCTCATGGGACTTGTAAGTCTGCAACAGCTGGAGGTCCGCTAATTGCATATCCCTGCCCTAAAGGAACAATTTATTGCCTTTTAGTGTCAATATGAGATCTGAGGTCTTTTTTACCCCAAATCTCATATTTAAGAGGACCTGTCATGCTTTTTTCTATTACAAGGGATGTTTACATTCCTTGTAATAGGAATAAAAGTGACACATTTAAAAAAAAAAAAAGAACAGTGTAAAAAATAAAAATTAAAGGTAAAAATAACTTTTTTTAAACACGCCCCCTCCCGCCGAGCTTGCGTGCAGAAGTGAACGCATACGTGAGCAGTGCCATCATATGTGAGGTATCGCAGAGATCGAGAGCAATAATTCTAGCCCTAAACCTCCTCTGTAACTCAAAACATGCAACCTGTAGAATTTTTTAAACGTCGCCTATGAAGATTTTTAAGAGTAAAAGTTTGTCGCCATTCCACGAGCGGGCGCAATTTTGAAGCTTGACATGTTGGGTATCAATTTACTCAGTGTAACATTATCTTTCACAATATAAAAAAAAATTGGGCTAACTTTACTGTTGTCTTATTTTTTTATTCAAAAGTGTATTTTTTCCAAAAATAGTGCGCAAATACTGTGTGGCATAAAGTATTGCAAGGACCCCCATTTTATTCTCTAGGGTGTTGAAAAAAAATGCATAATGTTTGGGGGTTCTAAGTAATTTTTTAGTAAAAAAAAAACTTGTTTTTAACTTGTAAACAACAAATCTCAGAAAGAGGCTCGGTCCTTAAAGAAGTTGTAAATAAAAAAAATGTTTTTTGCTGAAATGACTGTTTACAGGGTATAGAGACATAGGGGCAGATCCACGAATATTTGCATGGGCGCAGCGTATGGGAGATACGCTACGCCGCTGTAACTTACTTTGTGATGCTTTGAATTCACAAAGAATTTGCGCCGTAAGTTACGGCGGCGTAGTGTATCTCTCGCGGCATAACGGCGCCTAATTCAAATCGGCGAGTAGGGGGACGTGTTTCATTTAAATGAAGCGTGTCCCCGCGCCGAAACGAACTGCGCATGCGCCATCCCTAAATTTCCCGCCGTGCATTGCGATAAATGACGTCGCAAGGACGTCATTGTTTTGACGTGGACGTAAATTACGTCCATCCCGAATTCACGGACGACTTACGCAAAACAAAAAAAAATTAAAATTAAACGCGGGAACGACAGCCATACTTAACATGGCAAGTCTAACTATACGCGACGAAATAGCAGCTTTAACTATACGCCGAAAAAAGCCGACTAGAGACGACGTAAAGGAATGCGCCGGCCGCTCGTACGTTCGTGGATCGTCAGAAATAGCTAATTTGCATACTCGACGCGGAAAACGACACGATTGCCACCCAGCGGATACCGAAGAATTGCATCTTAGATCCGAAGGCGTACGAAGACGTATGCCTGTCGGATCTAACCCAGAAGCCGTCGTATCTTGTTTTGAGGATTCAAAACAACGATACGACGCGGGAAATTTGAAAGTACACCGGCGTATCAGTAGATACGCCGGCGTACTCGTTCTGTGGATCTGCCCCATAATAGTTAACTGATTCCTTTTAGAAACGATTAAAAATAGATAAAAATCAATCATATAATGTACCTGTAGTTTTTCTAGTTGCATGTTGTTCGTTTTTGCATGTTGTTTCCTGCCTCTGCTGTACAGAGCCACAGAGCCAATACAGGGCAGTGATGGTTTGGAAAACGAAACTGATTGGTGCTGTGGGGTTTTAGACACACAGTAATCACACCTCCTTAAAGTTAGTGACCACAGAGAGAAAGCTCCCAGTACTGTGGTTATCAGGAAACAGACAACCAGGAAGTGTGGAGATCAGAGAAGAATTACAGCAACTTGAGAGCAATAACGAACAATGAGGACATGAAAACAGCACTGCATTAAGGTAAAGGAAGCTATTAAGATAAAAAAAAAATTCCTTTACAAACCCTTTAAGTTATTAATGTATAAAAAACTGATTTCATCAGTTCTTTTAGTGCTCTCAGTACAATGAAAGATGCCCTCTGATTGGTCTGTGTTGGTTCCTGAACTTTGTACATCACTCTTTACCTTGTTTAATAATAAGCCCACATGCAATAATTATTGGAAAAGTCTTAACCAGTACAACAAAGTAAGCCAAATCTATTTTTAAATTGCCTTTGACATTAGCCAGCTAGTTCATCTACTCTCACCGGTACAATTATCTGCTGCTCTGACATGTCAGATTACTGTGTGAAGTGTGAGGGACATGACACCCAATGACAGGTCCATCGGGGAGTTGCCGAACCGCAGGTATGGCTTACAGGTAAGGCGTGTCTCTTCTTAGATAAGCTCAGTTATACAGCTTTCACTTCCCATCTGATTCCAGTCTTGCTGCATTTTCATGAAGCATTTTTACGCTGCTTTTCAGGTTAACTGAACAATCTAGTGGGCATGTAGCTGCAAAGCTCTACCTTTGTATCTGATATCCTGGAAGGACAACTCACTGCCTTACACAAAGGAGAAGAAAAAAAATACATTCACAAGTTGATGACCACCAAACAGGTTCATCATTCATCTAACTGTTTGAAAAGCTATTGTATTTCAACATGAACCGGTCTAAAGCACTTGGGAAGATCAAGAAAAGAATTGAGGAGGCCAAAAACCGGTGGGCCAGATTGGGCAAGGCGGACTATAGCTACAATGAGAGCGCGCGCTTGGCCACTGACGCTCTTCTGGACGAAGGGAAGGATTGCTACCAAAAAGTTCTAAAGGATGAAGGCGAAGTGGATTTTTTCTCTAATACGGAGGTCCAGTTCATCGTGGACAATGTTAAAGAGCCTTACTATGCCAATGAAAATCACAATGAAAGTGAAAATGGATTGGTGCAAAATGGGAACCATGAGCAGAAATCTGAAAGCTTCTACCCCATTAATTCTGGCGACAGCGATCCCACAACGCCGCTGCACAACTGGAGCTCAGAGGACAAGCCGTATCTTAAGGATAAGTCCAGCGCCACTGTCTACTTCCAATCCGACAAGGCCAACATCAGGGAGACCATTAGGAGGAGCATACATCGAACAAGCCAGGTATTACCATATATACATATTAATGATAGCTGGGGTAAATGTTTATTGGTTATTGGGGGTAAAAGACAATCCTCTGACCAGAGTGGGCAAAAAATAAATAATGAAAGGACAGTGGGGGCTATTTATGAAAGGCAAATCCACTTTGCACTACAAGTGCAAACCACAAGTAAAGCCTCGTACACACGTCCGAGGAACTCGACGGGCGAAACACATCGTTTTGCTCGTCGAGTTCCTTGTGAAGCCGCCAAGGATCTCGGCGAGCCAAATTTTCTCATTCCCGTCGAGGAAAAAGAAGACATGCTTTATTTTTGGGCCGACGAGATCCTCAACGGTTTCCTCGTTGAAAAGTGTACACACGACCAAAAAAAAAAAGCAAGAAGCTTGCTGGTTTTTGCCGAGAAACTCGGTCGTGTGTACGAGGCCTGAAGAGTGCACTTCGAAATTGCACTGAAAGTACACTTGGAAGTGCAGTCGCTGTAAATCTGGGGGGTAGATCTAAAATGAGGGGGAGCTCTGCTGATTTTATCATCCAATCATGTGCGAGCTAAAATGCTGTTTTTTATTTTTCTTGCATATCCCCTTCAGATTTACAGCGACTGCACTTCCACGTGAACTTTCATTGCAATTTCAAGTGCACTTTGCACTTGTAGTGCAAAGCAGATTTGCCTTTCGTAAATAACCCCCCATGCCATTTTGGTAGAGTCCATTCATGTCATGATGGCTAGCAGTGTGTACTGGGACTTGTAGTCATACAGCTGGGGAACCCCAAATTGTCCTTTGTATATAGCGCTATCATACCTAAAGTCATATTGGCCAGATTCAGAGAGCTTTACGCCGGCGTATCAGTAGATACGCCGTCGTAACTCTGAATCTGCGCCGTCGTACATTTAAGTGTATTCTCAAATTCAGATACACTTAAATGTAGCTAAGATACGACAGCGGGCACCGTTGTATCTTAGCTGACTGTTTACGCCGGCCGCTAGGGGCGTGTATGCTGATTTACGCCTAGAATGCGTAAATCAGCGAGATACGCCTATTCACGAACGTACGCTTGCCCGTCGCAGTAAAGATACGCCGTTTACGTAAGACATTTTCAGGCGTAAAGTTAGTCCAACAAAAAGCTGGCCTAGCCAATGTTAAGTATGGACGTCGTTCCCGCGTGGAATTTTGAAATTTTTACGTTGTTTGCGTAAGTCGTCCGTGAATGGGGCTGGACGTAATTTACGTTCACGTCTAAACCAATAAGTCCCTGCGGCGTAATTTGGAGCATGCGCACTGGGATACGTCCACGGATGGCCCATGCGCCGTTCGTTCAAAACGTAGTTTACGTGGGGTCATGGTTTATTTACATAAAACACGCCCACCTCAACACAATTTGAATTAGGCGCGCTTACAACGGCCCATTTACGCTACGCCGCCGTAACTTAGGACGCAAGTGCTTTGTGAATACAGCACTTGCCTCTCTAACTTACGGCGGCGTAGCGTATATGAGATACGCTACGCCTGCCTAACGTTAGGCAGGTCTTACTGAATCTGGCTATATAACCCTATAGCAATATATTTGTACTGTTAATTAAAGTACAGGAAAACAGTACAGGTAAACCCAAACTGATGGCCATTCAGCTTGCTAAAGTGCTTTGCATCATAAACAATTTAATTTTTTTTTTTTTAATTCCTATCAAATAAAATAAAAAATAAAAACTTTTTGATCAACTTTTGTTGCATCCCTGTGCTGCTGATTATCTGTAACCTCTTTACAGTCGCAGTATGTCTACATGCTCTCCAGTGATGGCTGTGTTTCTTTGTTAGCAATTTTCCAACAATTGTAGACAATGCCTATGCTATGTGTACAGTATTTAAACAGCTTCTTCTATTGAAAGCTGGTGTAACAGGATGATAACACAGGAGCACAGTTGGGGCAATGGGACTGAGTTTTATCACTCTATAACATTGAAAATACCTGAAGAAGAACCTTAATGATAGGATGACTAGGAGGTTTTGTATCAATGAAAGCTTCAGATTTGTAAAAAAAACTGACAATGCTTAAAGCGGGGGTTCACCCTAAAAAAAAATTCTAACATTACATTGAGCTGACTTCTGATGCCGCGTACACACCATCACTTTATGTGATGAAAAAAACGACGTTTTTAAAAACGTTAATCAAAATGACCGTGTGGGGGGAAAACGTCGTTTTATGTCTTGTGAAAAACAACAAAAAAAAATTGAAGCATGTTTCAATTTTTTGTGTCGTTTTTCAAAACGTCGTTTTTTGTGTCATAAAAAATTACCGTGTGTAGGCTAAAACGACGTTTAAAACAATGTTTTTAAACCCGCGCATGCTCAGAAGCAAGTTAGGACGAGAGTTTGAATGGAACAGAGTGCCGTCGTGCGTGCTGAACGTAACCGCGCTTTGCTATAGCTTTTGGAAAAAACGATGGTGTGTATGCTACATCGTTTTTGAAAATGAAGTTTGAAAAACGTCGTTTTTTTACATCACATAAAACGTCGTTTTTTTCTATCACAAAAAACGACTGTCTGTACGCGGCATCACACTGACAGTATGCTGATCTTTTTTTTTTTTCGTACATAACGTTTTATTGCTATTTTCTACCCCGGCTTCCAGGTAGTGAATCCCGCGGGAGTGGGCGTTCCTATTAACAGGCTAAGTGATTGACGTGATGACAAAAGCTTCCCACCGGCGCATACAGCGGGTCACGAGTTGCCGAAAGAAGCCAGACTGTGAGTCGGCTCTATGCGGCGCTATACGGCGCCTGCGCACCGACGTTCGGCTTCTTTCGGCAACTTGTGACGCGGCCGTATGCGCCGGTGGGAAGCTTTTGTTATCACGTCAATCACTTAGCCTGTGAATAGGAACGCCCACTCCCGCGGGATTCACTACCCGGAAGCCGGGGTGAAAAATAGCGATAAAACGGTATGTACGAAAAAAAAAAAAAGATCAGCATACTGTCAGTGTCAGAAGTCAGCTCAATGTAATGTTAGAATTTTTTTTTCAGGGTGAACCTCCGCTTTAAGAAATAATACTGATATGTTGAGATTTGGGATGTTAGTAGCTGGCATAGGCGTCAGTGTTGCTAACCGTCCGTATTTTTATGGACAGTTTGTAAAAACTGGCACTTTTTTCCCCCGTTCGTAAATGTCCGTGGTTGCGGGAATGTGCCAGTAAAAATAGCCGAGATTGGTTCGACTTGGAACTGCGCATGGAGATTGGAGGCAGGGGGTGATTGGAGGCAGGGATTGATGGTGGCTGCTGTGGCACCGCAGAGGGGGATGGAGGCAGGGGGAGATTGGAGGCAGGGGGTGTTAGTGACAGGGGGTAATTGGAGGTAGGGGTTGATTGTGGCACCGCAGAGGGTGGGGGATTGAGACAGGGGTTGTTGGTGGCACCGCCGAGAGGGATGGAGGCAATGGATGATGGAGGCAGGGGGCCTGGGGGAGATTGGAGGCAGAGGGAGATTGGAGGCAGAGGGACATTGGAGGCAGGGGGAGATTGTGGCACCGCAGAGGGGGGTGAAGGCAGGGGGTGTTGGTGGCAGAGGGGGATGGAGGCAGGGGGTGATGTGACTAAATAATTTGCCCTAATTATATCGAAAAAAAATAAAATAATATGTTTTTTTACCTTAATATATACCTTAAATCACATTACTATTTGCCTGGCGTATTTGTTCGTAGCCTAAATTCTAAAATTTGCACCTAAAAATTTTATTTAGTAACTTTTGTGAAATGCCAGTAAAACGTGGCTGCGCCAGTAAATTTTGGGTGTCGTGCCAGTAAATTTCCATCTGGCAGGTTGGCAACACTGATAGGTGTGCGCACAGGGTGTGCCAGATGTGCCTGGGCACACCCTAATCACCATGTGCTGCGCAGATTCCCACTGCCGCTTGGCTGCAGAGAAAGGGACTGGGGAATCTCTGTCTTCAGTCCCCTTCTTTGTCTCTAAAGTGAGACATCAGGGGTCTAAACCCCTGATATTTCACCAAAGCCCCCCAATGCAGCTCCAAAAAAATTGTAGAAAACAAATTATAAAAAAATATTGAAAGAAAATATTGTAAAAAATGCTGACACCATCCACTGCTCCACAGACACAACCTCTGCCCCACTGACACTGTCCACTGCCCTATATATATTTACACACACGCATGTGTGTTTGAGCTTTGGGGTGCACGCCCTAATGCACACCTAGGGTAGCTGGGTTTACACCTGTAGAATTTTGGTAGAAATGTGTCATTGTCCAAAACGATCTTCCAATCAGTTAAAGGGGAGGATTTGATATTTGATTTGGAGTGAGCAAAAAAGTAAAAATGACAATAACAATGTTGTCAAATCTAATGGGAACAAACAAATTTCTAATTGTTGAACTCGCTCCCAGCCAAGAACAATCATATAACCACTAGTCTTATGTCCATGTACTGTCAAAGTTAATCTAGGAATAGAACATTCGTTCTACAAAAATCATAGGGCCAGATCCACAGACAGAGTACGCCGGCGTATCTACTGATACGCAGGCGTACTTTCAAATTACCCGCGTCGTATCTTTGGTTTGAATCCTCAAACCAAGATACAACGGCATCTGGGTTAGATCCGACAGGTATACGTCCTCGTACGCCTTCGGATCTAAGATGCAATACTTCGGCGTCCGCTGGGTGGAGTTTGCGTCATTTTCCGCGTCGGGTATGCAAATTAGCTATTTCCGACGATCCACGAACGCATTCTCTTACGTCGTCTCTAGTCGGCTTTTTCCGGCGTATAGTTAAAGCTGCTTTTTTTGCGGCGTATAGTTAGATTTGCCATGTTAAGTATGGCCGTCGTTCCCGCGTCGAAATTTGAATGTTTTCTTTTTTTTTCCCGTAAGTCGTCCGTGAATCGGGATGGACGTAAGTCACGTCTAAGTTTAAAAAATTACGTCCTTGCGACGTCATTTCGCGCAATGCACGGCGGGAAATTTAGAAACGGAGCATGCGCAGTTCATTCGGCGCGGGGACGCGCTTAATTTAAATGAAACACGCCCCCGAATCGCCGATTTGAATTCCGCCGCCAGAGATACACTACGCCGCCGTAACCTACGGCGCGAATTCTTCCAGGATTCTAACCAGCCAAAAGTAAGTTATAGCGGCGTAGTACTCAAAAGAAAAGTTGTTCAAAATTAGTCCATGAAGGCCCATCGAATGGTCTGACAAGTGTTTGATTATTTTTTGTGGGAACGTTCGCACACAATTCTACAGGTGTAGAGCCAAAATGACAGTGCTATCTTATTTCATAGATCCTTTAACACAAATCATTTGCAAGAGATTAATACATGAATGTGTGTGTTCATCCCATGCACACAGGTTTGTATATTATGCCAAATAGGAAAGAAACTAATTAAAGAGATTTGCATGATGCAGAAGTGTTACAAAAACACACAAAACTTCATGATACCTGTGATTTTATGTATTAACTATTCACTTCAATGAGGCTGCTTAACCACTTCAGCCCCAAGGACCAGGCCATTTTTTGGTGATTCGGCCCTGCGTCGCTTTAACTGACAATTGCGCGGTTGTGTGACGTTGTACCCAAACAAAATTGATGTCCTTTTCTCACCACAAATAGATCTTTCTTTTGGGGTGTGTTTGCGCTATGGACAAAAAAAGAGCATCCATTTTGAGAAAAAAACAACACATTTTTTTGCTATAATAAATATCCCCATTTTATTTTTTAAAGCAATTGTTTTCTCAGTTTAGGCCGATATGTATTCTTCTACATGTTTTTGGTAAAAAAAAAAAAAATTACAAAAAACAAAGGTGCAATCAGCGCAAATATATGTAGATCAATATTAAGTAAAATATAAATATATAAATAATTTCAAGTGAAAAAGACCCCCAGGGTTCAGATCACCAGTAATGCCAGCTGAACACAACAGGATAATCACAAAACCCAAGGAGATACGGAAAATATATGAAATATACTTAAATATATAAATATACTTAAACGAATAATACACTAGTATTATAATATAACATTAATAAAAATTAATATTATTAATAAAGTCCAAAAGAGCAGAGTCCAAAAGTGCCAGATGTAAGCGAATCTTCACCACTTAATAAAAACACCAAAACTTAAAAGTGATCCCTCCACCACTAGAGATGGACCACTGAATTAACAAATGGTCAATTAAGCAGGTATCACAATAACCAGGAAACCAGGCTGATGAATCAGATCCCCATAAGGCCACCAAAACTCATGGACGGGAACATGGAAAAGATAATCACACAACTAAGTGCTCTCTGTTAAACTAAATAAGTTTATTAGCAGGCTTAAAAAGTCAGGCTACTCACATTTGGCCAGACAAAAAACGGCATGACAGAAGTACAATCCTCTCAGTGTATTGGACGGCAGATGAGCGACGTAGTAAACAGGCTCCTGAACCCCCGGACGCGTTGCATTGTTCAACTTCCTCAGCGGGGCGGGCAAAAAAAAAATTGATTGGTTTGCGCAAAAGTTATAGAATCTAAAAAATAGGGGATAGATTTATAGCATTTTTATTATTATTATTTTTTTTTACTACTAATGACGGGGACTGCGACATTATGGCGGACACACATCGCACACCTTTG